>NW_020954619.1:23416376-23580391 GCF_900497805.2 Vombatus ursinus
GAAAGGAAAGGAAAGGAAAGGAAAGGAAAGGAAAGGAAAGGAAAGGAGGGAAAAAGAGCATATATCTTCCCCTACAGAGTATGGACATGCCCACTGGTACCATGTTAAGAGGGCAACTGACCTCTCCAGATTGGTTTTCTGGACTGGGATGGCTTCCAGGTTGATTGCATGGCAGGAATTCAGGACAAATAAGGTAGGTTCGACCCCTCTGTACTAGCACCCAACAATAGGTCCCAGGGCAAGCATCACTTGGTGATTGTTTGGGCCCTGATTGGCTCAGAGTGAGGATGGAGCTAGGGGTTTATATGGAAAAGGGGATGGGAAACAAATGCCTGGGATAACAATTAGGTAATCCAAAGGTCCAGGTGTCTTTGGGAAACTATAGGGAGTATACCAGACAGGGAGGGAGATGACAGAGGCATGGATCTTGGGAGTCTGGCAGGAGGAAGAGTCTTGGGCCAGCCAAGGACAAAAAACTCCTTGGGCTGGGCAAGGTACCCCTCTCTCTGTCTTGATGAGAGAATGCTCTGCAACAAGGGAAAGCTTTCTCACAAGACAGGAACTTTACTAAGGAATTGGGAGGCTTCCAGAGACATGATCTGAGGACTGGAGCCTGAGCAGCCCAGCACTCTCTCATCCAGCTTTGTGTAGCTGCACCAGGAAGAAAGACAAGGGTCTTGCTGGGGCCCACGCATGAATAACTGCTAAGCACAGTGTCCTTAGGTTGGGGAGTGGTTGTCAGAGACAGTGTTTCTGAGACTAACTAGGGAGAAATTGGGGTTCAAGTACAAGCACAAGCACCCAAGCACCCCATCAGAACTGTAATTAGGCAAGATGTTACAGAACTAGACCGCATGAAGGATTGGAAAGGTAGGAAAGGGCTAGGTTAGGAAGAACTTTACATGCCTATCATTTTACAGTGGCAGGTTCCGAACCCATCTTCCCTACTACAATTCCACTTTTCACATACTAAGCGCTTAATAAATATGATCCAGTGCAATGAATTCTGAAATAGCCAGTGTACTACGTAATTCACGTGGCCTCACAGCGAAAACTGCAGGTTCCAGCCCTGAGCCCTGCCCGCTGCAGAACCCTCCCCTCCCCCAACCTTCCTTCCAGAGGAGCCTAGGACCACCTAATTCTTCTCCCCTGACAGCCAATCGCGTACTCAGGGGTCCTGAGGCCAATTGGCGCATGAGCCGTTCTGCCCAGCAGGAGCCAAAGCTAAGGATTCCACGCCCTTCTGCTCCCCTACTCCACCACTAGAGTGATAACCCAGTGGAAACTTGAGCAAAGGCGGGTGGCGGTCTGGGCGGGCTCCCAAGTTGGGGGCGGGGCTCGCGCCAGAAGTCCTGGATCCTGCCTGCACTGCGTCCTGCCTGGGATAGCTGCAGCTCGGGAAAGCTCTGAGGATGCACGTGGGATACCTAGTGCTCTGCGCTCTGCTGCTGGCGGCGGAGCAGGGCGCGCGTGAGTCGGCGGAGCCGGGCGGGGAATAGGGAGACTTGCTGACTAACCGCGGGGCTCTGCATCCAGCGCCTAATCTCCCCTCCCCAGGGCTGCAGCTTCCCTAAAGTTCCTGTAACGTCTAACAATGCTTGCAGGCAGTCTTCGGTCTCCACGCATGAACCTTCGCATGCAGAATGCTTACTCCCCTTTCCACGTAACCAGCACCCCTTTCGTTCCTGTAGTTGCAAACCCACTCCCAGACTAATTTTTAAAACTATGAACGCAGACTTCCCTTTCCTGTCTCTCCAGTGTCCAGACAAGGCCCGCCTCTCGCTTACCGCCTCCCCACCAACACAGTGGAACCAGTCCACTCCTTCCTCAACTCTCCATACGTCCCTTGTTTTTGAAGTCTCTCAATGCACAATCTCTGGAAACAAACAAGTTTCATTGAACCTGGAAGCAGCCTCTCCTCCCCCAAAACAATTTCCTCTGTTCCTTCTCCAAGTTACACACCCATGCTCTGCATAACAATGCACGCTTGTAAATTCCCGCTCTTTCTCGGCCACGGACCTCAGACAACTATCCTTTGCATGCTTATCAACCACTGGTCCACCGGCAGCTCTCTTCCCCAAGTCATCCCTTCCACTACCACCACCCCTCTGCCGTAGGGATTCAGGATTGCTAGGCCCAGGGTTAGTTAGCCATGCAAACTGAGAGACGCGTCCATTCTGGGGAAAGAATTGGAATGCACAGCTCTTCTTCCCAAACTCCCGTAGCAATTAGGAGGAAGCCGGGAAGGCAGGTTGGGAGGTTGTAAAGGGGGAAGGGGAGGGGAGATAAATTTGGAACTGGAGTTGGAATCATTAGTAGGATGAGAGATATAGAATGGAGTGACCCTAGTGCAGGGCTTCCTAACCTTTTTTGCGTCATGAACCCCATTAGTAGTCTAGTGAAGCCTATGCACTCCGTTCTCAGAAAAAAAAATGTTTTTAAATGCATATAATAAAATACATAGAATTCAAAAAGAAGCTAATTATATTGAAGTATAGTTATCAGAATATTTTTAGAAACCAGTTCCCAGACCCCAGATTAAGCATCTTCTCAGAGGAAACGGGTTCCAGCTAAGGGTAAAATGGAGAAGGCTCAAAATGACAAGTTTGGAAGGTAAAAAAAAAAAAAAAAGAGAGTAATGATGGCGATGAGATTTGGACCTCTCCTTAAATGTATAGGATCATTGATCTGGAGAATAGTCTCCTTATTTTACAGAAAAGGAAACTGAGAGTGAAATAACTTGCCCAAGGACTTGAAGGAATATAGTAAATAGCATAGACTGACTCCAAATTTCAAAAGAACAGCCCTTGCTGGGAGTGTGATAAGGAAGTCAATCAGATAAGTCAAATCAACAAGCATTTATTAAGCATTTACTATATGCTGGATTTGAACACAGTAATATACCAATACCCTTTGTCAGGGACCCCCCCCCCATGATGCCAGTTATAGGACCCCCTACCCCTAGGTTCCTATGGCAACCTGTCCCTGGAGAATCACATACCACTCACATACAAGGAATGCCCTGGAATGAGCCTTCTGGCCAATACCATATGATGCTTACTGGGCCAGAGATGGCCTCCACAAACAAATAAGAATAAAGAGAAGGGGGTCTGTCCACATAATTTAAAAAAAAAAATTCTTATCCTAGGCAGCTAGGCAGTACAGGACAGAAACACTGGGCCTGGAGTAAGGAAGATATAAGTTCAGATCCTACTTCAGAGGCTTACTATATGTATAATCTTGGGCAAGTCACAACCTCTATTTGCCTCAGTTTCTTCAACTGTAAAATGGAGATTGACTTACCTCCCAGGGTTGTGGTGAGGCTCAAATGAGATAATATTTGTAAAGTGCTTAACACAATGCCTGGCCCATAGTAGGTACTTTATAAATCTAGCTATCATTATTGTTGTTGTTATTATTATTATTATCATTATTATCCCACTTTGCATTATGGTTTAGTGCACTTGGAATCAAGAAACTTGGATTCCAGTCCTGACTCTGCCATCTATCAGCTGTGTGGTCCTGGGAAAAATCACGTTACCCTTTTGAGCCTTTAGCTTCCTTATATTTAAAATGAGGATAACAGTAAGAACCTAGAAGGGTTGTTGTGGCTGAAGTGCTTTATAAAGTTTAATGTGTAGCATTATTAACATCATAATATTGAACCTCATAGTTGTTTTCCCACATTTTGAGGAAACCTTGTCTCTCTGCTTGTCAAAGAGGAAGCACTTTGGAGAGGAGCACTGGGTCAGAAGTGCAAGTTAATGTTTGTACTGTGATGTACTGTGATGTCTAAATATAAAACTGTAAAAATAAGTTTTTTTTATTCTTGGGAGATGGGAAGCAGAATATCATCTAGTCTTTTCTAACACTTCAGAGACATTTCATTGTATCTGGGACATCTCAGATATGCTTTGCTCTTCAGGGAAGGTAATACTAAATACTGTTTTGTTCACTAGCTTTGGTATCTCTAATTCCTTAATCTTGGAGGAGGGAGTTACTTTGAGTTCCACAGAGAGGTAGAGAATAATAAACTTCAGGTAGTGATTCACTGAATAATTCATTGAGATCTTTGGATCCTTGAGAAGCTAGGACTGTGTCATACATTTGTGTGTTTCTTCAAGCCCCTAATAGGCCCTACACACAGCAAAAAGAAGTGCTTAGTACATGGTTGTTTGGCATGTTTTTGCGTTTTGCTTTTTAGTTTACTGACAGAGTGATCTAATTCCCATTAAAGTAATATTTGAGACATATTGAAGCTGGGAGTTCTAGGTCTCTTTACTCCCTAACTCATTTATTTCCCCCTTCTTCTTGCAGGCTTGTGCACGGTGGTTTATTACTTTTACACTGAGCAGTATCTGTGGGCATGGCTAACTGTGTCAGCTCTCCTTCCTGGATGCTTGATTCAGGGCCTAAGTTATCTGTGGTTCCTAGCAGATGGTCATCAAGGCAGCTGTTCTCTGATGATTGTGCATCTCCTGCAGCTTGGCATATGGAAAAGGTAAGGGCAAGCAGAATCCCTGTATCTTGGGATTCAATTTACTGTATTCATTCATTCATCCATTCATTCATTCAATAAGCATTTCTTAAATACCTCCATGTGCAAGGAACTGTGATAGGAACTGGACATACAAAGTCATTCAATTAATTAACCAATCAATAAGCATTTATTAAATGCCTCTATGTACCAGGCATTATGATAGGTGCTAGGAATACAAGTAAGACTTTACCCTCAAAGAACTTACATTCTCTCAGGGGAATTATGTACACACACACACACACATAGCACCTACCTCCCAGAATTTTTGTGAGCATAAAATGAGATGCTATTTGTAAAGCTCTTTGCAAACCTTTAAGTGCTATATAAATGTAGCTATTATTATGATATATGTAATGCTGGTGGTTGTGGGCATCATGGTGAAGGGAACAGTTGTAGGGATACCCTTGCCTCCCTACCTTCTTTGTCCCTGAAGATTTAATCAACAAAACGCCTTTTTACACCAGTTAGACAGTTTTTTGGTCTCTGGGCAACATAATGGCTCCTCAAGTTCACATGGTATCCCTCTCTGCTTGTTTATGGATTCTATTTGGCCTGAAAAGTTTGCTATGTCTCAAAGTTTCCAGTTAGAAAAATTCGTTATATCTAGGCAGAGGATTGGCTTTCTTCCCTAATTTAAATTTCTGTTTATCTCTGTTACTGAAGAGGCACAGGGAGGGAAAGTTGGGGAAAGAGCAAACTTTTTTGTTGGCACTTCCTTCCATTCTTGAAGAGGTGAGTACAACTAGAACTTCAGCCTGTGTCTTCTGATCTGAGACACTTAAAGGAGATAGTGCTGCGTCTGAAGTCAGGAAGACCTGACTTCAAATCCTGCCTCAGACATGTAATGGTTGTATGATCCTGGGCAAGTCACTTAATCTCTGCTAACATAGTTTCCTCAACTATAAAATGGGGATAATAACGGTACCTACCTCAAAGGTTTATTGTAAGGACCAAATGAGATAATTTTTGTAAAAGTGCTGGTTTAACACAGTGCCTGGCACATAATTGGTGCTACATTTGTGCTTATTCCCCTTTGCACTCCTTCTCAATCTGTCTCTCAAAGATTGTGGGTCCATTTAAAAATTCTGGGGCCTGACTTAATTCTGTCTTCCAACTGAAAAACAGACAGTCAGAGATGCTTGTTTTTCTGAGTCAGTTCTTAAACATCTGTTAAATACATACTTTTTTTTTTTCCACAGAGCTTTGATTTCATGAGTTTAGGGAACTCTTGATGAGGAACTTCCTTTCCAGCCCCTGCTGTGCAACTTACAGCAATAGAGAGTTGAATGGGAGCGTAGAGAGGAGAAGTGATTGCCCAGGATCAAACAGAGGCAGAGGGAGGACTTGAATCCAGGCCTTCCTGACTCTGAGGCTAGCTCTCTATCCATTATGCCATACTACAAAATGTATACAAAGCAAATGCAAGGTAATTTCTGAGTAATGTGTCCAGTGGAAAGAGCACCAATTATATAGCCAGATGTCCTGAATTCAAATTCCATCTCTGTATTTTACTGTCTTGTACTTACTTTTACCTGGATGACCTTAGGCAAGTCACTTAAGCTCTCCAGGTTTCCATTTCCTCTTCTGTAAAACAAAAGTGGATTAGAAGGCTTCTAATCATAGTACTGGAACTGAGCTTTGATGTAATTTAGGGAATCTAAGATGCCTTGCTCTCTGAGAACTTAGAGTGCTGGGGTGGGGGGCTGGGGAGAAGGGGGAAGGAGTACATAAAACAACTATGACACCAGGGAAAGGGCAAGAAGTACAAAGGAGAGATCCAAACAAAGTGAGTTAGGAAATCTGAGTAAGGAGAGATCACTTTGTGGGGAAGGGCTGTTATGAAAGGCTTGGAGGAGGAGTTGGGCCTGTGCTGAGAAAGACAAAGTTGGGAGTCCATGTGCAAGTAGCCTACAAGCTCCTTGGTATGATAACATGATGATTTTGTGCATGTATGCATGTAAATGTGCTCCTAGAGTGAAATTCTATGAACTACCTAGAGAAGCCATGTGTTGTGATAGAACGAGCAGTAGATTTGGAGACTGAAGACTTGAGTTGGAAGCCAGCTCCTCTCATTTACTCCCTGTGTCAGCAAATCCCCTTAATCTTTCAGAACCTCATGAAAGGGATGGACTCAAGGATCTCTGAGATTCCTTCCAGCTTTGAATGTTACAACCTGGGTTCCTGAGCCATACTGCCTTCAGCTGGGGGCTGATTGATGTCTGCAGGTTGTCTGAGAATGAGAAGTTCTAAGATTATTTTCTGTTGTTTATGCTTTGCTGAGTTTGTGATAAATATATATACATATGCACATATATGTATGTGTATGTATATCTATACAAACACATATATGTACACACACACACACATATATATATATGAAAGATTATATTTGTGTGTGTTTCTTTATAGGTATCTATGTCTGCACAGGAGTGCTAGGCCAGCCAGTCTTTGGGGTAAAGAATATAGGTTACTGCTCAAGAGCAAATAGGAAACAGGAGGGTGCTTTTGATGTAGGTCTCCAATAACAGCTTTTAGAGCCTACATGTGACCAGAGTTGAAGTCAGAAGAGGACTCCATGGCCGCTGGCTGGTCCTGTGTTTATGTACAAATTAGGTAGCTCTCCAGGATTTATTAAAACGACTTGTATACAGTGGAAAGAGCACCGAAGGAAGTAGAGGGCCTAAATTCAAATTACACTTAATACCTACATGACCATAGGCAAATCACCTAACCCCTCTTGCTTTCATGTCCTTATCAAAGTGGACTAGGTGACTTCTAAACTTCCAATCTGTGATCCCATGGCCACTACTATTAGATGGAGATGAGAGAAATTTTTTTAAACTCCATAAAGAATCACAGATTCAGATAATTGAGTCTTTATGAAGTTCTACTCTATTGAACATAATCCTTTAATTCAGTTTATTATAATAAAAACTCTAAGGACATGCCTTGAAGATTCCCCTTCTCTGAGGATTCCCTTCAGGAAACTGGGGCACTCATAATGAAAAATAAAATATGACTTTAAGGAAGTCTGATCTGAAATACTAATTAATTATATATCTTTTTTTGTGTGTGTCCTGGAAGGCTTTTTAAAACTGTGGACCCCTTCTCAAAATATCATTTTTTAAATAATTGAAGGAAATTTGCAATTTCAGTTAGAATTTAGTGAAAATAAAAATGTAATTTTCCTTGTTCACTTCCATAGACTCTCTAAAATCTATCCACACATTCCTTGGGTAAAACTCCTGGCCTAGAGGGATTAACCTTCTAGGGATAGGTAAACTCCTACTCTAGGCAGATTTGGGGGCAATGGCCAAATGAATGAAATCTAGTTGTGCTCTTGAGAGAGGTTTATTTCATAATCCCGTTTCTCAACATTATGTAATGCTATCCAACTGGCCTCAAAGTTAGGAAGACCTGAGTTCAAATTCTGCTTCTAACAGGTTCTAGCTGTTTGACTGTGGGCAAAGTTACTTAAACTTGTAGTACCCCCAGGCAACTGTCTAACTATCAGTTACAAATGAGTGCCTCATCTGCAAATACTGGGAGTTCTAAGTGCTGATGAAATCACAGTCCCAGTCCCTACCCCACCCCCAAATCCTGAATCCGTAGAGCTTCTTATGTGATAGTGAACCCTTCTTAGTAGCTTGTGCAAAGGAATAAACCTCTGCCTCTGCAGGGTGTGAAATGGCATGCATAGAGGGCAGAAAAAAGGCCAATTCGGCTGGACCACAGAGAATGAAAAGGGAAGTAATATATAATACAATTGGAAAGGTAGATTGGAGCCGGGTTATGAAGGACTTTTAATGCGAAAGAAAGGAGTTTGTGCTTGACCCTAAAAGTAATAGGGAACCACTGGAGTTTATTGAGTAGGAGAGTGACATGGAAAGTCTCTCTTATTTATTTAAGAAATAAAAATTTGATAGCTATTTGGAGTATGAAATAACGAGGGGAAAGGTAGGTGGACTATTCAGGAGGTTGTTGAAATAGTCTAACCCAGAGGTTATGAAGACCTGAACTACAGAAGTGATTCTGTGAGTGGAGACAAAGGGTAGGTGCAAAAGTTGTTGTGGAGGTAGAATTGACAAGAAATGTAGAGTAAGAGTGAGGAGTTGGGAATGCATTGACGGGCTTAAACCTGGGTGACTAAGGATGTCAGTATCCTAGACAAAAATAGGAAAATTCAGAAGAACAGTGGGTTTGGAGGAAAAGATAATGAGTTCTGTTTGGGATACCTTGAGTTTGAAAGGCCTATGTGACAACTAGTTCAAAATGTTCAAAATTAGGTAGCTCAAGAGAAAAAATGAGATTGGAAATGATGGGGTGCTTGGGTGCCTGTGCTTGGATCCCAATTTCTTCTTAGCCTCAAGGCACTATCCCTGATAGTTTCCCTCCAACCCAACGACCCTATCTCTGGCAGTAACCCATGAGTGGGCCCACTAAGGCAAACTATCTCTCCCTGTTACAAGAACAAGCTGACCTCTGTAGAATTTCCCTTGTATGAACAGGACTATCTTGTACCAGCGGAACTATCAAGTACTGATGCCCACAGTTACCGTATATAATCCAGAGGTCAAGCTATAGTTGTCAACTCCTGAAGCTATCTTGTTACAGACATAATAGACCAAAAATATACCCTTTAGGAACCCTCTCTTCCTCTCCATCCCTGATTTTCCCGTAGTGAATGACGTAGTTGTATGTTGCCACCTAATTAGCATACTTGGCACATAATCCACTGCTTTTCTTATATAAGCTTTAGCATCATACCTGTTAGGTTGCAAATTCCCTAAGGAGCTCTGCCCACCATGACGGGTTCCTTGTGAATCCTTGCCTGCTGTTTAGCATAACAATTAATCTTTGCCACTTTGACTCAAAGAATGCTTGAGTTTGTGAATTCATTCCAGATGACCCCGTACTATACTCTGGTCCTTGAGGGGTCTCAGTCTCTCAGACTACAACAGAAATATATAGATCTAAGAGCCACTTGCATCTAGATGATAATTAAACCCATGGGAGTTAATAAAATCACTGAGAGAGTGTGTTGAAAGAGAAGAAAACCTAGGACAGAACCTTGAGGTACTCCCACAATTAGGGGACACAGTGTAGATGATGATACAACAAAGGAGCCATAGGAACCATCAGATAGGTAGGAGGAGAACCAAGGCGCTGCAATGCAATGAACTTATCCAGAGGAGAACTTACTAGGAAGAGAAGGTAGTCAGCAGTGTCAAATGCTTCAGAGATGTCAAGAAACATTGAGTAAAGACCATGAGACTTGCCAACCAGAGTTCTTTGGAACTGGAGAGAGCAGTTTCATTTAGGTGGTGAGGTTGGAATCCCGTTTGCAAGGGACTGAGAAGTGAGAAAAGTGTAGCAATGAGAGTAGAGAGCTTCTTTCTAGAAGTTTGGCCATAAAAAGAAAGAGAGTTCTAGCTTAAGGAAACGGGAAGGATTTTTAAGGACAGGAAAGACCAGGCAGTGTTTGTAGCCCTCACAGAAGAAGCTAGTAGATAAGGAAAGACTTGAAGATTAGAGGAAGAGGATGATTGTGGGGGGAACCTTATCATCTATGTCCTATCTCTTTGTCCATGAAGCCTGGTGTGACTGCTGCCCGTTCATTCGTTCAGTCAATCAGTCATTCATTCAACAACCATATTGAGCACTGCATGCGAAGTGATGTTCTCAGTGCTGGGGAAGATACAAAGTGTAGGTAAAACATAGTTTCTGCCCAGATGGACCTCAGTATAGAAGGGGATAGATAAAGTGCAGAGGTAATGGTAAAAAACTATAATACATTATAAAACCATTGTAAAAATGCAAAGTGTTGGGTAGGCACCAAAAAAAAAGGTTATGAACAAATCCTTTTCTTAAGGGGATTTGTTCTATGAAGTCTGGATTCAGTCAAAGGACCACATTTGAGGCCCTAGAGGGCAACATGTGGCCTTCCCCACACCTGGGTTAGAGAGTTCCAGGAAGCTCACCTCTGAAAGCATACAGATGGTGGCATCCGTTCTAGTCCCAAGGAACTTTGGCTTAACCCAAGATCATCCTTAATCCAAAGGAACACTAGGGAAATCATCCTATTTGCAGAATCAAACCAGGTTAGTGCAGCACTTTGACTGAATCCAAACTTCACAAAACAAATCCCCTTAACAAAAGGATTTGTTCTGTAAAACTTGGATTCAGTCAAATGGCTGTACTCAGGGATGTAGAGGGCCACATGTGGCCTCGAAGCCGCAGGTTTCCCACCCCTGAGTCCTAGTGTCTACCCTATTCTAGAGGTTCTTAGCCTTTTTTATGTCATGAGCCCCTTTGGCAGTCTGGTGAAAACCTAAGGAACCATTCTCAGAATAATGTTTTAAATAATTGATGGAAATGCTAAATTTCATTTTAAAATTACAAAAAAAAAGAATGTAATTTTTTTCCCATCCAAGTTCATGGGTGCCCTAAAATTTATCCATATATTGCAGATTAAGAACCTCTGCCCTATCTGTGATTAGTAGTAGGGATACAATATATACAGATGATAATGCTTATATTAGCTTTATTTAATTCTTATTACATAAGTTTATAAAGTATATATTATACAATTATATAAACATAATTTATAAGCATATTTAAAATGCTCATTCCCTTCCTCTTCTCCTACATGATCATCTTATGAGATATTCATTGAAGGGAAGCCACTACCTCCTGAAGGAGGTATTACAGTTTCTGCAGAGTTCTAGTTCATTGGAAATTTGTCTTGATATCAAATTTAAATTTACCGTAGCAACTTCCACCTACCATACCCTGTTGTGTCCTCTAGGGCCAAGCAGAAGCCTACTCCATTTGCCATGTGATAGACCTTAAAATATTTGACAACTATTCTCTTGTGTCCTTTCTTCCTTCTCTTCTCCAGGTTAAACTTCCTTAGCTCCTTCCTTTGATCCTTAAGTAGCATGGTCTCCCCACTCCTCTCACCATATTAGTCATCCTCTTCCTTTACATAGATGCCTCCAGTTTATTAGTATCCTCCCTAGAATGTAATGCTCTGAATGAAACAATATTCCAGATGGAATCTGACTCCGACATTCTAGATATCATGGGTCTCTCAGCATTAGCTTTTTGAACTGCCATGTCACATTATTGCCCCGTATTAAAGTTAAGATCAACCGGCAACCGCTGGTGTTTTTAATCTCTTCAGGAATGACAGCAGGGTTTTGTTCTGCTCAGGCACTGGGACGCCTCCTTGGCAGCCATGGCAAAGGAAGAGGAGCCTCCTGGGCTGGGGAAACTGGTGCTGCAACAAGGTGATCTCTTTGTGCTTCGGCTGCTTGAAGCCCTGCTCCAAACGGGGCCCCACCTCCTGCTACAGACGTATTCTTTCATTGCAGCTGATTTAAAAGATCCAGTCCCAGGTAAGAAGAGACTGTGAAGCATGAGCTAAGCCATTTCTCCATGGGGACCAAGAACATACCTTTTTGCCTTTTTCAGATGTTGCCAGTGACTATCCCTGGAATCAGTTAAACTCACTTCACTCTACACCAGTTCATTGAAGTCTTCCCAGTTTCCTCTGAAATCATCCATTTCATCATTTTTTATGGCATAATAATATTCTGTTATATCCATAGACAATAATTTATTTAACCATTTCCTAATGGGAAAATACCCCTTTCGTTTCTAATTTGGGTCCAACATGAAAAGAACTGGTGTAAATTATTTTGTACATATAGATACTTTTCCTCTTTCTCTGATTTCTTTCAGGTATAGGCCTAGTAGTGGCATAGCTGAGTCAAAAGGTATGCACAGTTTGGTGACTTTCTGGGCATAGTTCCAGACTGCTTTTTAGAATGACTGGACCAATTCACAGCTGTGCCAACAGAGAATCAATGTACCCACTTTTCCGCAGCTCCTCCAACATTGGTCATTTTCCTCATTTTGTCATCTTTACCCATCTAATAGTTTGAGATGGAACCTCAAAGTAGCTTTAATTTTTATTTCTCTAATTATTAGTGGTTTATAGCATTTTTATAAGATTGTTGATAGCTTGAATTTATTCCTTCAAACACTTCCAGTTCATTTCCTTTAACATTTATCTATTGGGAAAAGGCTCTTTTTTTGTTTTTAATTGGATCAATTCTTTATATATCTTAGAAACAAGATTTACCAGAGAAACCTGTTTATTTTGTACATATTGCAAATCAACTCTTACATGCACAGGTTATTTCCCTCAATACTATGTAAGTTTCATGAGAGCAAGGATTGTCTCATTTTCATCATTATATCCCTAGAGCCTAGCATCCCTAGTGATACAAGCTTCATAAATGTTTATCATTTGATTACATAACTGAATCTCTGTTTGCTTATCTGTAAAATGCTTATCTGTAACATTTTGTAGTTATTTTACAAAATAGTAATGAGAAATATTTTGTGCATTATGAGCTATTAATGTTATTAATTCAAATATTAGATGGGAACAGTATTTATGAAGCCTTGTTTTTGTATAAAAGTTCTCTACCTCAAGAAAGAAATTAGTTTTGATGGCTATTTTCACTATGGTTTATTTGGTGGTATTTCTTTCAAAGCACACAAAAAAGGAGAGATTGATACAAGCAAAATAAGCTATAGGTACCTAGAGCTAGTACAAAATAAGTAAAGTTGTGGGAAAGTAGTGACTATATGTTTATGGGAAGAGGAAAAAGCTAGTATCAAACTGTTTTAAGCAAAACAAGCCATGGATACCTAGTGCTGTTCTTTTAATAGAGATAATGTAACAGGGTTTGATGGAATAGCAAATTTAATTATTATATTTTTAAATACTAATGGGTTAAACTTTCCTACAAAGTGGAAGAAATTTGCAGAATGAATTAGAATACAAAGCATACAAAAGGATTCTGTTTTATTTTTTTTTCTACCACTTCATTTCTAGGTGTGAGTGCAGTCCTGTCCTGGTCATCACTGTCCTTGTCTCTGGTCTCTTATGCTCGTGTCATGTGCCTGATGAAGCCAGGACATCTTTCCATGCCATGGGCTGCCCTCCTGTGCCAGCTCCTGTGGAGATTGGCTATGCTAGGAACTAGGATCATAACACTAGTCCTGTTTTCCCAAACCTATCACTGCTGGGTCTTGGTTGTTGGAGGTGAGCTGAGGTTTCCTTTCCACACATGCTTTCAACATATGTGATAGATTATCCTACTATAGAGTTTTAATTGAATTTGTATGTAGGACTCATGGAAAAGTGCCATGTTTTCCTCAATGGAGGAAATCTTTTTTTTATAGTTAGCAAATATAGCTCAGGCAAGGTTCTTCTTGTCCCTAACCAAACTATGCATACACTCATGCTCTACCCAAGGGCCAGTAAAGCATGGGCAACTGGTCATCATCTAGGTACCTGCTATTGAGGGTGTAGTTTTAAGGCAAACTACAGAAGTGAACATTGATTTTCTCACAAACATTTGAAAGAAGTTGGCAACACCTGAAGCTACCATTCTGTGAGTAGGTGCGCAGTACCACAGTATCACAGATTGAATACTCTTCACGCTTTTCAATCTTCACCTAACTCACTCCCCATCAGACTCAGATTCCATTCCCTAATGACAAATGTGCCAGTGAATGAGAAGAAAGGAAGGAAATTACTGGGGTAGAGAGAGGGCCCCAAGAGCTTTTGCCTATCCTACAGAATTTCAGAGTTGAAATGAGCTCAGAGTCATCTAATCTAACCTGTACCTGTATAGAAATCCCCTTGTTAATATCTGTGACATGTAGTCATCTAGTCATCACCTAAAACCTCTTGTAGTGAAGAACTCACTACCTTCCAAGGCAACCCATTACACTTTTGGATACATCTAATTGTTAGGAAGTTTTTCCTTATAATAAGCAAAAACTTGCCTCTCTAGAATATCTATTCATTGCTGCTTATTAATTAGAGCCAAGTCTTCAAGTCATATCCCTTTTCCAAATTAAAACCCTTCATATCCTTAGAAATAAGTATCACATACCACCTCCCCATTTAACTCCATCCCTGTAAGTCATATCTTCTCCTTGCTAACATCGTCAATTCCTTCAGCTTATCCTATAGCATAGTCTCCTGTCCCTTCAAAGTTCCAAGTCACCTTCTTCTAGGTTCATTACATATATAGAACCACAGATACATACCTCAAGTGAAATAGGCTCAGTTCCCTCTTTGAACCTTTCCAAAGGATCCTTTAAAGACCATTCTGTTTCCCTTCCCTCCCCAACATAGTTCTCAAAACGAGGTTGGAGCCATTGTCTTATACAACCATGCTGCCTTTTTTGGTTTGTTTTTCTTGTGTTTTTCTCTTTTTAAAATCTGAAAAATTCATTTGGATGTGATATTTAGGTGCTGGCTTTTCAATCCAAAGCATATTTCTTGAGCCCTACGTACATGATCACATTTTCCCCAGTGATCAAGAATTTCCCTGGAAATTTAGACATCCTCAGAAGTCTCCCTTGAGAAACTGAATTCAAGATACCATTGGCACAGTTTTAAAACATTGGTTCTCATATTTATTAAGCATCAGTGATGGTGTGATTGATAGAGTGCTGGTTTATTGTCAATAGAGTACTGGTTTATTGTCAATAGAGTGCTAGTTTATTGTCAAATGAATGAATTCAAACACAACCTCTGATCCTGTGCAATCACTGAGAGGGAATTTCCCACCTGAGAGCTCCTCATGCTGATACTGAGGAAGTCAGGGATCCTTGATATAGGGAAAGGGTCTAGGGTAGCAACAAGACTGCTGGTTTTAATGTCAAAAGATTTCTATTCGAAACAAATCCCAGGCTATTTACCACCTGTATGACCTTGGGAAAGTCACTGCCCTTCTCTGGCCACCTCATTTTCCCTCATTTTCATATAATGGGGTTGGACTGTTCTCTCTTATGTCCCTTCCAGCTCTGATTGTCTATGGAAAAGGAAACCAAGGAATTTTAATAATAGGGTTTTTTTTCCTAAAAATTATCTTCCATGGTTCATCCCATTCTGAAGCCCAGCAGATATGAAGACCTCCTTTACAAAAAGTAACCAAGGAGACCAAATTAGATAGTCTCACAACAATCCCACTCTCTTAATAATAAAAGAAATAACTTTCTAAACAGAACTATTACTTCTCAGCAGCTAACAGAATAAAGGATGAGAACAATTAAGTTTACAGCAGCCGTGGAACAAAAAGTGCTGTGTGTCTATGTCCACGTGTGTATGTACACACGTGTGCACAAATGCGCGCACGTGGATATACCTGCTGCTAAGGAATAGTCTTGTCAGTTCGTTGGTAATTATGGTCCATGCATGAACAATGCCCTTTTGCAGGAAATGGGAAGAAAATAAAATTTTAAACCCCAGGATAAAAGTAAAAGTACATTTACTAAAGGAAAGTTTCATGAAGAAATTTTGACTACTAAGGAGAAATTACAGGTATTCTTTAAGTTTTGTGAACTCAATTTTGGTCTCATTCTCCTCGGTAAAATACAGGAATTAAAGCCACAACTGACCCAAGTAGAACTCTTGCTTGGACACCAGAATTTGTACCTCTTTTACTGATCAACAAATGAAAATGAAGCAATAGATTTGACAGCTACTGCTGAAATGCCAAAACCATTGTAAAATAAATTTTTGCTGGATGGCACAAGTGGAAAGAACACTGGATCTGAAATGAGGAAAATCTGAGTTCAAATATGGTCTCAGACAGTTACTGGCTATGAGACACTGGGCAAGTCCCTTAACCTCTGTCTGCCTCAGTTTCCTCATGTAAAATGGGGGTAATAATATGACCTGCCTCCCAGAGTTATTGTGAGGATCACATGAGATTATATTTGTAAAGTATCTTGTAAACCTTAAAGCCCTATATAAATACTAGCTGTTATTTTTAATATTATTATATTTGACTGACTCTTTTTCTATGCCTCATATCCCTTCTGGGTTCCACATCTCTCCTCTGGCTCAATTAGTATAATAATCTTTCACAGTTTGCCAGAGCTCTGATCTCTGCTCTTTTCTTTCCCTGGTTCTGTCTCCTTTCCCCCCCACCACTCTCATGGGCTGAATTCCCTGTTATGATATTTTTTTTACAGGTGCTCATTGGTTAGTGATGACCTTCTGGCTTGTTGCTCAACAGAGTGATATCATAGATAGTACCTGTTGTTGGAGGTTATTCAATTTGCTTGTGGGAGCTGTGTATATCTTCTGCTACATCAATTTCTGGGACAGCCCTTCTAGAAATAGAATGACCACATTTTATATAGTAAGTGATGCTTTTTCTTCAAATGAACTTATTTCAGCAAGCTTTTGTTAAGCTCCTACTCTGTTCCAAGCAGTGAATGTGTTAGATAGTAAGGATAATAAGAAAGAAATGAACAGTCCCTGCCTGCCAAGAGCTTACATTCTACTGAAATGTTTTGGGGTTAAGGGAGAGAAAACAATGTCTAAGTTAAGTCAATATAAACTACGTGCAAAATAAAACAAAGTGAATTATTCTTTTAAAAAAAGGATGAGGAAACTTAAGACAGAAAAATTTAAAAACAAAAACTTGTGATTGATGAAAAACAGAGGTGACAGTAACTTCTGTCCATGCGCTTTATTTGCCCATCTCTTTTTTGGTGGTACAATGAGAGGGCTAGGTGTGGATAGGGAGGTAATGGAGCAAAGCAGACATTTCACTGACATGTCCTAAAGCTAACATTTGCCACAGAAGTAGGCTATAGAAAAGGAGGCCTCATAGAAAAGAAAAGAGAATTCCTAAACTGAATTTCTAAGCTATAGCTGAGTGCTAAGTTAGGAAGAGAGGAAGAGATTTCTTTGATGCCACAGTGAATAGATGAGTTAAAGTGTGGAAGAAGAAGAGAAAGGACAGGCCCTAATTAGAGAGGAAAGGGAGTAGTATTTATTTTAGCATTCTATTCCAACTTCTTTTAACACTTTGACCTTAGCTATAAATTTTAAATTTGTGGTTATTCTGTAGTTGTTTTAATTAAAAATATATTTTACATTAAAAATTGGCATTAATAGTTATGCATCTGAGTGACTGGGGATCAGGAAGTGAGCTCAAGCAGAGAACCATCGCCTGGAAAAGCATCTGCCTTGCTAAGACAGTATAACTCTAGGACTTACCACCACCTGCTGTTGGCATACCTAAAGCACAGGAGCATTTCTTTTTTTTTTAGTGAGGCAATCGGGGTTAAGTGACTTGCCCAAGGTCACACAGCTAGTAAGTGTCAACTGTTTGGTCTGAGGCCGGATTTGAACTCAGGTCCTCCTAACTTCAGGGCCGGTGCTCTATCCACTGCGCCACCTAGCTGCCCCACACAGGAGCATTTCTTAAATGATCAGTGGCCTTGAGAGTGAAACTGAAAAACCAGTCATGAGATGCAGTTCTATGAGAGACACCTGGATGTTGCACTTTCTTGTCACTGAGACACAGATGTTTTAGTGGGCCATAAATAGTACCAGAAAGTCCTCTGTGTGCCAAGGACTGATTTAATATTCAGTTAGTAAATATATGTTAAATGCCTACTAGTTGATGGGCACAGTGCTAATGCTAGGGATACAAAGATGGCAACAATCCCTGCTCCCAAGGAGCAGGCAATATGCAAACAACCATGCCCCAACAGAGGGCATGATATCATGGAAAGAGCCCTGGATTTAGCATTAGAAAACTTGGATTCAAATCCTGGCTCTGCCACTTACTATCTATATCATCTTGGAAAGGACACTTAAGCAACCTAGACCTTAGTTTTCTCTTTTGTAAATTAGGTGGTTGAACCATGATTCCAGAGTATAGGTGATGAAACATGGGAAGAAAGAGGGAAGATGAGGGGGGAGAGAAGAACTAGGGCTAGGACTAAAATGTGGGAAAAGAGTAGAAAAAAAGGCTAGAAGGAACTACAGACAAGCAAAACAGTTTTGAAAGTTACATGTTGAATTAATTATATACTTAAAAAGAAAAGCAGGCTCTACGTAATAGAGACTGGAAGTTTTTCCTTCCGTTCTATTTTTCTGTGGAAATCCTTTTCAGTTCTAGAGTGTATATGAAAATGTTAATTTTATTTGGTGTTTATGTTCATAATTTTAAAAATAAAAAAGTAAAGAAATGAGGGGGGTGGACTAGATATTCTCTAAGGCCTTATCCGAGTTTACATCCTATACCTGTGACCTTAGGCAAATCACCTTATCAATATGGACTTCAGTTTTTTCCCTTCTCTACCATAAGCACAGAGGGCCAGAGGAGGGAGCCTGAAATGAGTGCTCACCATGGGCCCTTCCAGCTGTTTATATGATGCCAGCTGTGGACACCAATTTGTGTCTAAGAAGATAGGCTAGGGTTGGATTCTGGAATCGTTTATTGAGTGAGGAAGATGCGTGCCCCTTAGGGCATGAGCCAGAAGAACTGTGCTGACTCCTTTTATTTTCATAGATAATGCTGATAGAGAACCTAGTCCTTTTGCTGTTGGCCACAGATTTTCTGCAGGGAGCATCGTGGGGCACCATGTGGATGACAGCAAGCATTGTATCTGGATTTATTATTGGTAAGAACACCTGTCACTCTCCCAACAAACTGACTTCTGTTTCCTTCAATGAACTTCAAGAAGAGGGAGAATTGTCACTAGGACACTATTAAGTGTAGGATAAAGGAAGGGAGCTATTTTTGCCATGTCATAGCCTGAAAGAGCCTCAGATGTGAGCAGTTACCTGGGGCCACAAGATTCCATTCAAAAAATAGGTATCAGAAGGATATACCTTTTCTTTTACCTTTGATTTCAAAAGGACTCATAGGAACATAACATCATAGACAGAGGTAGAAGGAAACTTTAAGGTCATCAGTTCAACCCCTTCATTGAACAGATGAAGAAATTACATCCCATAGAGTTTGTGACTTGCCCAAGGTCATGCAGGTGATAGGACTTCAAACCAGTTTCCTCAAAATTTTCTAGCCCAACCCCCTGATTTTGTAGTAGGGAAACTAAGGCCTAGAAAGTGCCCAAAGTCACATAGATAGTAGCAGAGCTGGGATATAAACCCATACCTTAGTCTTTTAACTCCAAGTTCAATACATGTTCTACTATTCATTCAACAGCCAGCATTTACTAAGTGTTTTCTATATGCCAAGGACTATGCCAGGTACCAGAAATACAAAGGCAAAAAGAAAATAGTTCCTCAAGGGACTATTAGTCCTCAAGGAGCTAACATGCCATTAGAGGGAGTCAGACCACATAAATACAGATGAGTCAATGTGAAATAGGGCAGGCACCATGGTATGATGAATATGGTTACGGTTGCTAGGCTTGGAGTGAGGAATTCTCTGAGTTGAAATCTTGCCTTCAGACACTTAGAGCTGTGTGACACTAAGACGTAGGCAAATCACTTAACCCCTGTGGACCTCAGTTTTCTTATCTATGTGAGGGGGCTAGACTTGATGACTTCTAAAATCCCTTCCAGCTCTAAATATACAGTCTTATGATTCTGCAGTTGCAAAGGACTGCATTTGGGTGGGGAGGGGAGGGTACTGTGGTATATTTAAATTCAGTTACTCATGTGCAGATGTTTCACCAATATCATTTTCCACAATAGGCAAAGGGAGGTTTTGGTGGCCCAACAAAGTAACAGAGCAGACATCCCTCAGGATTAGGGAACTAAGCCATTTTTCTGGATCCAGACAGGGTAACTATGAGGAGGGAGCAGAGGGAGCAGAGCTCACTAGGCCTGAAAACAAGATGTGAGAAGGACCAGTGCAAGAGGCAAGACAAGGTCTGGCAGAGCAGACATTAGCAAAGGTTCAGACATCAATAGAGACAGACATCTGCTTCACCACATGTAGCTATTATTTGGCAGCTCAGGGTGACTTTCATAACCTTCCCTTCCTACTCCTTTAAAGGAACTCTGCACTGATACCTGGACCAGGCTAAGATACATCAGGGAGAGAGCAAAGCAGACTTGAACTTGGGTTCGAGGAATGAGCATGGTCTGCTTCTTTGTTTGCTTGGTTCCATATGGTGGAGCTGTGTTGTTCTGGGATTGCCCAGCCATAGAATACCTCCTGTACAACCACAGACTCTCAAGAGTTAGAAGGAACCTCAGGGAGCAGATAGTCTTTTTTCTTATCTGATCACACTAGATAGTCCTAGAGGTCCCTTCCAACTCTGAAATACTGTGATTCTGTAAACTTATGCCTGAATAAGAATCGCAACTACAGTGGTTATCTAGCTTTGGCCTGAAGACCTCTGATAAGGGGGAGGGAGGTGATACAGTATAGAAGGCCTCTTGCGGGGGGCTCTCTCAAAGTCAATGGTGAACTTTCAAACCTTATAACTCGGGTGAAAAAGAAGGGACAGAGGTGGGGAGTTGTGTCAGGGGATATTAATGGCCTGACTCTTCCTCCTTAAAGAGAAAGCTGGGAAATGGGGGAGAGATCAAGACCTGATTTTCTGCCTTCCTTTCGCAAGTCCATTACCCCAGACTGTGTATTCTAAGGACTTTTACAAACTCACAGAATGTCAGTCAGAAGGGAGCTCAGAAGCTTTCTTTTCTAGTCAATACCTGAACAAGATATAGAGAGATACAGAGATACATACAGATATAGATTTTTTTAGGAGCTCTAGTGAGAAATTTTTCTTACATTAGCCAAAATCTGCATCGCAGCAACTTCCTCCCATTGGTCCTAGTTCAACATTTTGGTCCCATGCAAAACAAGGCTAATCCCTCTTCTATATAATAGCCTTTCAGATGCTTGAAGACAGCTTTCATGTTTCCCCTTCCCCCGAGTCTTTTCTTCTCCAGGCTAAACATCTCCATTTCCTTCAACCAATCCTCATATAACATAATCTCACGGCCTTTACCATGATGGTGATGTATCTGTCTACCATGTGCCAGAGATGGGGCCCGGTTCTCCTGACTGAGGAGAGGTTAAATGACCTAATATAGATGATTTTCTAATATAGCATGTGCTTCATGTAGTAAAGAAATTAATTTGTACATGTAAAATACACACATTTGTGTGCAGATAGATAGAAGACCATGGGCAAACTGCTCAACCTCTCAATGCCCTAGATAGTTCTCTAAGACTGTAAGTTGCAGACCAGTTACCCATCTGGTTTCTGGAAGAAATTTGCAGACCATTAAAATCACAGGTCCAGACCAAAATATGTAATCATAATGGCTAACATTTCTATAGCATTTTAAAGTTTGTAAAGTGCTTTACATATTTTTCTCATTTGATCCTCATACTCTGAAAGGTAGGTGCTATTATTATCCCTATTTACAGATGAGGAAACAGGCTAACAGAGACAGGCTCAATAAGTATCTGAAGCTGGATATGAACTTGTCTTCCTTTCTCCAGGGCCAGCATTTTATCCACTGCATCACCATATGTCTATATGTCTGTGATATGTGTATATTACTATATATGCATACACACACACATACATATATACATACACACATATATTTGTATAGGATCATTACAGCTGGAAGGGACCTTAGAGTTCATCTAGTTCAAGTCCTTCATTTTAAGATAAGGAAACCTTAAAAGACCTTAAGTGAATTATCCAAGGTTATGAAGGACTTTTCTGTGCTCCAATAGCTGTGTGACTTGGGCAAGTTCATTCATTTTCCTGGGTCTCAGCTTCTTTACTGGTAAAAGAAAAGGGCTGGACCAGCTAAGCTCTAAAATCTTTTAGAATTATCTAAAATTCAGATTCACCAGCTCCTTCATAGTCTTTCCCCAAGTCTCATGCTACTTATGATGATAGACTTGAAGTGAGGAATTCCAACCAGTAAAACAGGAAGCTTAAATCAGTGTGGGAGGGTGACTGGAAAATATTCTGTTAGAGAAATTATTGCCATAGTCAACACATCTGACAAAAATAAATTGAGCTGACAAAAAAGTGATTAAGGTGTTTTTGTTCAACGGAAGTATTGTTTTTGTTGTGGAAATTCCATGCCCTGGAGAGCTCCTCAGGAGCTGCCTGAAACTAGCTTTGGGCTCTTCTCATTTTAGGGATTCTATTGTCGCTTAGAATACATGTACCAGTGTGTTTGTGAATGGCTTCAGAGCTTCTAACTCATCACCCTATGTGTGAAATTTATGACCCTTAAGAACAGGTACACACACACACACACACACACACATTCACACTCACACTCATGCATTCCTTTAATTGGTACAGCTATTTAACTGGAGCCACTCTCAAAGAATTCATCCCAGAATCAACAGCCCTAAGATGCTGTTTTTGTTTTTTTTAAAGTTGGGAGCTGTTCTAATTTAATACTAAGCTTTTCTTTAGTAGGAGATTAAAAATTATCTAGACAACGAGAAATTCAATTTGGTACAATTCATTTGGTTCAACAAAATTTTATCAGGTACCTAATACGTACAAGGCACTATGCTAGCATAGTGGATAGAGTACTAAACTTGGATTCTGGAAGAGATGGGTTCAGATCACATTTCCTACACTCACTACCTATATAAGTGATCTAGGGCAGATCATTTAACCTCTCTGATTCTCAATTTCCTCATCTGTAAAATGGGGGTAAAGAGCATCTGAACTGTTATAAGGATCAAAAGGAAATATAGGTTAAGCATTTACCAACCTTAAATTGATAGAAATGTTAGTTAATCTAGGCATTGGCAACACAAAAACAAAAATAAAACAGTCCCTGCCTTCAGGGAGTTTTTGTTCCTCTGGAGGAATAAAACATGGGAAGGTAGTATGGTCAGCAGGAAAGTGTGCTAGATCTGGAGTCAGATTCTCGATCTGCCCCTCGCTACCTACATGACTGTGGATAATTCAAAATCTGGCTATATCTCAGTTTCTTCGTTGGTAAAAATGAATGGACTTGTACCAGATCATAGAATCATAGATTGAGAGTTGGAAGTGAACTTGGAGGTTGTATAGTCTAACCTCCTCATTTTTGCAAATGAAGAAACTGAGGCCCAGAGAGATTAAATAACTTAAGGGGCAGCTAGATGGTGCAGTGGAGAGAGTACTGGCCCTGGATTCAGGAATACCTGAGTTCTAATCTGGCCTCAGACACTTGACACTTACTAGCTATGTGGCCCTGGGCAAGTCACTTCACCCCATTGCCTTGGAAAAAAAGAAAAGAAAAGAAAAGAAAATGAGATTAAATAACTTGTCAAAGGTCACACAGGTGGCAGAGCCAGGATTCAAACCCAAAGACCTCCCCCTCCAGTTCCTCTGCTTTTTCTTCTGCATCATGTGGTCTTCCAAAGATAACTTTTTCCATTCTAAGTCCATGATTCACCACACAAAGATAAGTCAATACAAGGATAGCTGAGGAGGGAACATTAATACCAGTCTGAGGGCTCCCACAAGAACCCTCTTTTGATAGTTACATCAAAATGCTATAAAAAGTACCACACCTGTAAGATGCTGCATTCCATTAGGAAGATGTAGGACTTCCAGTGAATAACCTAATGTTCTTTTGGTCTTTTTCAGGTTGTGCCTCACTCATAATTTATTACAGCCAGCTACACCCTAAATCCACGGAAATCTGGCAGGGTTTTATAAGGATGTCCTGTGGCACTGTAGGCAGTGATAAAACAGAAAAAGAGCCTTCTTCTTTTCATTGTGCAAACCCAGTTAAGGAAACATCAGACAGTCTAGGCTTGTACCCAGTGGAAGACTCCAAAGCATCATATCAGGGGAATTCCCTTAGCATGGACTGGGGAACTTCTCTTGGGAGCCAGGTTGTAAGGGATGAGGCCACTGCCAAATGGCACCACCATTGGCTGCTAGTGAAGCTGGCCTTAAAAACTGGAAACGTGTCCAAGATCAATGCAGCCTTTGGCAATGGTGACCTAGGCTCTGTTTGCCCACCCATCTATGCAACAACTAAATGCTTTGGCCCACAAATGCAGCTTTCGTTTTCAAAGGAGGAATTCCCTCCACCTCAGAAACGACATGTGACAACACCATATCAGAGTTCCTGGCAAAAAGATTCTCAGGCTGAAGATGTCCCAGAAACTAAACAGAACCCTTTGGAAACATCAAGTTATATCACTCTTTCAAGTAGTCAGCATGACCATGCACACTCCCAGAAAATGATGCTTCTTGTTGCACCAGAAGGACCTCTGAAGGAAAAGGCATCTGTCATTTTGCAAGGTGACTTCTCATTGAATAAGCGTGATGCTCAGGAAGAAGGTTGTAGAAATCAAAACACAGTACCATGGAGGCAAGAGAAGAGTGATACAGAAAGTCCCATTGCACAGGTAGGAGGAGCAGGGAGAGGAAAAGAGAGCTCCATGTTTTACTTCAGTGCTACCATGGAAGAGGCTGCACCTTATCGCAAGGAGCCTAGGACATCTCCCCAGGTCTCCCACAGGAAAGTGGAAATAGAAAAGAATCAGCAATCCAAGTCTGACTCTAATCACTCGGCATCAAAACTGTTTCCTGTCACTGTGGCAAACATCAGCCCAATATTAGGCAAAAGTACAACCAACCACTTACAGCATAGCACAGGCCTTTGTAACAGTAGTCAGTACAGTCTACCAGGGGTGTCTTCTGCAGGCTTAAGATGTGGAGGGCCTCAGGAGCTCTGGAGGGCTGCAGGAAACCACTACCTGTCTGTTGGGACTTCGTTGTCTATGATGGGCAAACTGAGGCCTTCAGAGGAACCTTGTTTCACTTCCACCCCCAAATCAGAACTCAGAAAAGATGGTGACAGTCTGAGGGAAAAGTTAAGGCAAGAAACAAGCCTTTTTTCTGATTGAATGCATGGAAATCCTAATTTCAGGATATCCCTGGAACAGTCAAAGAAACAGAAAAAAAGCTTCCAGTATGTTGGATGGGTCCTCTGGAAAACTTAAGAGAGGATGTGGAAATGGAGCAAGAAGGTATTGATGGGTTGTGATATATACTAGAGAGGAAGTCTCCACATCAGTAAGACTGCAGATACATCAAAATATTGAAATGGTGACCATCATTGAAGGTGATTATAGACTGATTGATAATAAATATACAATACATGTATCAATAGCAATATTAGAAGTTGTATTTTTACCTTTGAACTTTTTAATTGAAAACCAATGTATAACACCAGAATCCCTGTTCTGACTTAGGTATCTTTAGCAAAGTGTTTTTGTTTGTTCATCCCTTTCTTTTTTGTGGTTGTTTAAAATATTAGACATTCCTCCATTAAGGGCAAGCTAATAACCTGCCAACATGACATATTCTGGTCCCTTTTTACCAGCTTTTCCACACCTCTCTTCCCCTTTCATTCCCAGGAAAGAATATTTCCTAGACCCAAAACACTATAACCAAACGAAGCATAAGGTTTCCTTGACTTTATGGTGATTCTTTCTGACTTATTCTCTTTAAGAAGGATATATTTTTCACTCAAAGGAGGATGTTTAATAATATATCCAGGCAGAAAGTAAAGCAGTCAGTCTGATAGGGCCACTGGTACTGCCTGCCTATGATGCTATTACTCTCATGAGCCTCCAGCTTTTCTGTCAGTATTGGGTGCTATGAGGAAAGTTCAGCAAAGCTGCTGTATTAATAATGATAATGATGATGATAGTATTTATGTAGCAATTTAAGTAGCAGAGTGATTCTCATGTATTATTTCATTCTGTCCTCACAGCAACAATGAAATAGGTGCTATAATTATCCCCATTTTATAGATGAGGAAGCCAAGAAGCTCTGTCTGTATGGAGCAGTGGAAGGAATGCTGAACTTAGAACCAGAGGACCTAAGTTCAAACCTGACTCTTTACTTACTACCTGTGTGACCTTGGTTAAATCTTTTAACCTCTCTTGGCTTCAATTTCCATATAGGTAAAATGGGAGACTAGATGAACTCTAAGGACCTTTCCA
This sequence comes from Vombatus ursinus, assembly GCF_900497805.2. NCBI lineage: Eukaryota > Metazoa > Chordata > Mammalia > Diprotodontia > Vombatidae > Vombatus > Vombatus ursinus. The sequence continues at coordinate 23,442,744 of NW_020954619.1, forward strand.
GTTCTAGATCTAGGAGCCTTAACCTACTCTAGACAAACTCAAGTACCCTAAAGTCAACCTACCCTCTTGTCTTCCCACATTTGATTTCTCCTCCCTTTTGGGAGACCACATGGATCAATCAGCCAAGCATTTATTAAGCACCTACTATGTGTCAGGCACTGGGCTAGGCTCAAGAGATAAAAAAGCAAAAGTGAAACAATCCCAACCCTCAAGTGGTAAGTGGTCAGGGACAAACATTGAGTGCTTACTAGGTAACCAAGCACTGTGCTAAGCACTAGGGATAAATAGAAAAGCCAAAACAAACAAAAACCCCACAAATCTCTGCTTCCAGAAGTGTACATTTAAGGGGGAGATAACATAGAGGGGCCATCACTAACTGCCTTACAAAAGCCAATTGTTACATTACAGGAAACATTACAGGAATCACAATCACTACAAATCAGGGCTTGACTTATTGTTTTGTTGATTGTCTAGACTTAAACCAAAGCATATTAAATAGTGTGTGTGTGAATATATTTTTTCTTTCTAGAAGTTCAGTTGTTAAGTGTTTGCCAGCATACCAGCATACCCCTATGTTGCTCTATAAACCTCGCTTGAGGGCAAGTCACTTAACTCCTAAGTTGCCTCAGCACCTCAATTGTAAAATGGGGACACACTGGAGAGTGAAATGGTAAGCCACTCCAGTATCTTTGCCAAGAAAACCTCATGGGGAAAAGCCCCATGGGGTCAGGAAGACTCAGATACAACTGACCAGCAACAAATACTGTTATTTTTAAAAGTTTGGAAACCTTGCCAATTGAAAATTATACCTCCAATATCGGTAAATTAAAAATTGGATAGTTTAACCAAACAAATCCAGTTCAGTGCAATTCATTTTAGCTCAACAAATATTTATTAGATGCTTACTATGTGAAAGGCACTATGCTGGCACAGTGGCTAGTGTGCTGGATTTGAGTCAAGAAGAAAAGACTGGATTCTGCCTCATTTACTTATTAGCTATGTGACTGACTCAAGGCACCTTCTTAGGCTACATGTCCCCACCTTCTCCAATGTAGAACATCTGTCTTGATTCTCTTTCCCTTTCCTTCAGAACTGCAACTAGATGAAATTGCAACTGGAGCAAATTTAGTTTGCTCGGCCTAAAGTCAGGAAGACTCATCTTCCTGAGTTCAAATCTGGCCTCAGACACTTACTAGCTATGGGACCCTGGGCAAGTCACTTAACCCTGTTTGCCTTAATTTCCTCATCTGTAAAATGAGCTGGAGAAGGAAATGGCAAACCACTTCAATATCTTTGCCAAGAAAACCCCAAATGGGATCATGAAGAGTCGGACATGACTGAACAACAAAAATTTTTAATAACTTTCAGTCACCTGGCCTCCAGTTTGGTGATGACATTATTCACCGAACCTTATACTCCACTGCTGCTGCCCTCAAGCGAGGGAAGGGAATGACTTCCATGATGTGTTTGTGCTGGAATGTGACATGGCTCTTCAGTGAGAGAAGTGTAACAGGTAGGGAAGAAAGATGACGTGATGGAGCAGTTACTGGGTATATCTGAAATGGCTGTGGTGTATTGGGAAGTGAATTTGAGAAGAAAGGGATCTTGAGTGCCACTGCTCAGAGTCACATCCATGTTCAAGGTCATTGAGAGACGAGCATCCAAACATAACTTGGAGGGTGGAATCTGCATTAAGGAGGAGTGAATTGAGTTGTAGGCACTGGGGAGAGTGGGTTCTAGGCAAGACATAATCAGGCACCCATTGCTTATGTAGCTGGATAGAGAGGTTATGCAGCCCTGAGCCCTACTAATGCTCTAACAAGACCTGTGGAAAGAATGGCACAGGGTATGAATGGCAGAGGAGTAAGAAATGAAGCAGAAGTAGATACCACAAAGAGAAAGCAAAGCATGAAGGATATGTCAAAGGACTTAGAGATAAGAAGACATGGATTCAAATCCTATTTCAGAAGCTTGCTATGTGATACTGGGCAAGTAATTTAACCTCTCTGTATCTCAGTTTCTTCATCTGAAAAATTAGGAAGACAAGGATGGTTTTAAGATACCTTCCAACTCTAAATCTATGATCCAGTAAAAGTAAGCACTGTTCCTACCCCTGCCAAATTTTGCCCTGGAACAAAGTCCTGTTTGCCCCATGTTAGTTCTGGTTCTGGGGCAACTAGGTGGCTTAGAGGATAGAACACCAGGTCTGAAGTCAGGAAGACTCATCTTTCTGATTTCAAATCTAGCCTCAGATATTTACTAGCTACATGATTCTAGGCAAATCACTTACCCCTGTTTGCCTCAGTTTTCTCATCTGTAAAATGAGCTAGAGAAGGAAATGTTAAACCATTCCATTATCTTTGCCAAGAAAACCCCAAATGGAGTCACAAAGGGTCAGACGCAACTAAAATGACCAAACAACAGTTCTAGTTCTATAGGAAAATTTCTTCACTTCTCTGAGTCTCATTGTCCTCAATGTGTTAGAGGCAGAGGGTACATGATACTTTCCCTGTTTTTAATAGGTTTTATTGTGAAGAGCCATGCTCCCATGTAGTATGTTAGTATACTATAAAGTATAAAAGTATAAAAATGAGGGGCTATTATCAGTCATATGATAACCAGGACAAACACTCCAGAATACTACCATAAAACCATCTTACTTGTTCTAACCATTGCTTTCCTTTAAACTTTAGCCTGACTCCTCAAAGTCATGCAATCTCCTGATTCATCCCTACCAACCTTTCTCATTGTCCTCTTTGTGTTTCATAATTCTCCATCTAGCTCCTCAATGGACAATCCCTTAGAACAGGCATTCTTCACTTGGAATCCACACGGCCGCAAGGGCATTGTAGATAGATTTCAGGGGTTCTGTGAACTTGGATGAGAAAATATTTACATCTTTACTTCAATATAATTAGTTTCCATTACTTTCCAATGTAATTTACATCCTTCCTTTTACAATCCTATGCATTTCATGTTATGGATTTAAAAACAAAGGGTCCAGAGACTTCAGCAGGCTGCCAAAGTGGTCCATGACACAAAAGAGGCTAAGAATTCCTGATCTATATGTACCCCAAGGAAGTCACTGATAAAAGAAAGCTCCTACACATGCCAAAATATTTATAGGAGCACTTTTTATGGTAGCAAAAAACTGGAAGGAAAGGAAATGCCCATCAATTGGGAAATGGATAAACAAATTGGAATACATGAATGCAATGGAATATTTCTGCACTGTAAGAAGTGACTGACATGATCCATACAGAAAGACTTGCATGAAGTGATGCAGAATGAAGAAGTTAAGTAAGGAGCAATCATCAAAACTATTTGGTACTGTCTAAGAAACAGAGTGGTGGATCAATGGAATAGATTAGGTACACAAGACACAGTAGTCAATGACCACAATGATCTACTGTTTGATAAACCCAAAGACTCTAGCTTCTGAGATAAGAACTCATTATTTGACAAAAACTGCTGTGAAAACTGGAAAATGGTATGGCAGAAACTAGGCATATTCCTAGTGCTCCTTATCTTATGACTGCCACGCAGGACTGCAGCTTGGATCCAAGTACGGACAACACCACTGAGTCCTGCCCCCAGTGCCAGCAAAGGGACCCCTATAATATTCTGACCACTTTTCTGATCCCCTTACCATCTGTTGGCTGAGAGCTCTGGAAGCAGTCACTACTAAGACTAATTCGGTTGTTCCCAAGACCTGCTCTTGGTTTTCTGGAGCCAGATCTGGATGGCATGGCCTGCACTGGACTGCACTCCACTCTCACCCTTGTGTGACAGACCTTTACTGCTGATCACCTAAGTTGTCTTGGGATGGAAAGTTGTTTCATTGTCCTTTTGTGGGTTCTGCTGCTCCAGCATTTGTTTGGGGGCATTATTCACTGTTATTTGGAGGGGAATTTAGGAGAGCTCAGGTGAGTCCCTGTCTTTTTTCCACCATCTTAGGTCTGTCCCACATGAGATATTTGTAAAGAGCTTATTTAGCACAGTACCCTGCACATAGTAATCACTAGCTAAACATTTGCTATTGATTGTTATCATTTATTATTAGACGTCCATTCCACAATTTAACCTCCAAATATATGGACTCCTTCCCTCTGGTTAGCCCCCAAGCTCTGTGAGGGCACATAAGCAGTGTTTGCTGCCAAGGGATGCTTTGGCTAAGCCCCATGAATCCTGAGTAGTTCTCCCCCAGAGAGTCTCAAAGAGCCGTCAACTATTAAAGATCATCTGATATAAGCCTGTCATTTGTGACAGAGGAAACAGAAATACAGATAGCATAAATGAACTGCATAAGATCACACAAAGAATAAGTGGTAGGGCTAGGGCTCAAACCCAGTTCTTTTGCCTCTATGTCCACTTTTCCACCACAATAATATGATTAGATGTGCTGATCTCTATAAGGTCCTTTCCAGCCCCAAGGGCCCTCCCAGCTCCAACCATAAAATGGTCTTGTTTTGTTTAATGCTCCCAAATAACCAAAGAATCAGATAAAAATCCATGTAATTGTTTGGCCTGATTACTTATATGGTGGGTTGGTGTTTGAGGATTTTTTTTTTTGGTTTTGTGGGTTTTGTGGGTTTTGTGAGGTATTTTTCCTACTTCTGCTATTTAACTCTAGCATTTTTACATTCTTTTTTCATTGGTTTATTTTGTTCCCTGAATACTTTTTTTAATAAAATGTTGATCAGACCAGAACTTGGCCTCACTGAAAAAAAAATTGTTCTTCTAAATGGTCTCATTGTTCTCTTTAAATATCTAAAACTGGAAGGCAACATGGAACAGGGGTGGAGTAGGGTGGGAGAAGGAAATAAGCATTTATTAAGTGCCTACTATATGACAGGCACTGTGCTAAGCACTTCACAATCATTATCTCATTTGATCCTCTCAATAACTCTATGAGGTAGGTGTTATTATTATCCCCATTTTGCACATGAAGAAACTGAGACAGAATTCTTGAGGATTAGAGAACTACTAAGTGTCTGAGACTAGATTTGAACTCAGGTCTTCTTGACTCTAGGTTCAGTGTTTTATCCATTTTTAAACCTACTTACCCTAGGAATAATGGATAGATGGACAATCCATCTCAGAGTCAGATATATCTGAATTCATGTCCTGCTGATGACTCACACTGGCTATGTGACCTTGAGCAAGTCTCTCAGTCTCCTAGTGCTCCAGGCAACTGGAGCCCCAAGATTATAACTTGCAGAGCAGGAGTCAATCTGCACTAGTAAAGGGAGTTTCCTCACCAAGACTATTTGCCAATTTGTCTGGTTAAAAATAAAGTTAAAATATCCAAAGCCCAAGTCACCATTCCTCCCCAAGTATGATTTTTGTTCATTTCCTCAACCCAATTATCTCTTTTCTGTTTAAGCTATCCTGTGAAGGCATGAGATTGAAATAATAACAGTAATAACAATAATAATTGGTATTTCTATCTAGTATACTTGTCATACAATCTCATATTTGAGCTTCACAACTACCTTGTGAAGGGATAGTAAAGATGATTATTCTCATTTTACAAATGAGAAAACTGAGGCAGAAAGAGGTTAAATAACTTGCCTGTGGACATATAGTTAGCCACTATCAAAGGGGACTTCCTGGCTCCAAATTGAGCACTGTATCTACCATGCCACACTGGCTCTTAAATCATCCAGATTTATCCACTATCTTCCTGATATTGGGGCTTACACTAGTATAGCCCTATATGGATTTGTAGTTTGGATCAATTACCAATACTTTCTGTAATCTTGGTTTCCAGAGTCACTATAATATTAATCATTATCTTTGGATTGTCCAAGTAGCCAGTGGGATGGGAAATGCCAAATAAAACCCAAGTTTACAATTTAGATTGAGAGTTAAGGACATATCCCATGGAAAAATACCATGGAAAAAGCCATAATTTTGACCACACAGATACATTCATTATGGTGCAGTCATAATTATAGCATTACCCCTCAGGGTTTCCATCATAAATGGGGATACAATTCTTTCCAGCTGGAATATACCACTGACAGGTTTTCTGCCCCATGGGAATTTTAATGATTTGTTTTGCAAATTGAGGGTGGGGATATGGACAAAAGGGCTATGAACAGAATGAAAGACATGGAATTTTATACTTAGCTAATTCTTTAAATTGGAACCACACATGCAAAATAATAATCCATAGCCAGCCAAGAAAGTTGGTCAAGAACATAATGCCAACCCTGAAGTGGAGAAATTAATGTGGTGTACCAGAAAGGGTCCTAGTCTTGGAGTCAGAAGTCTAGGCCTGGTTTGGCCATCAACAAGCTGTATGAACTTGGGCAAATCATGTCCTCTCTGGTTCTCCATTCCTTCATCAGCAAAAAAATGGAAAATAATACTTGCCATTCTCATCACATATGGTGTTTGTGAACAAAGTGCTTTGCATATTATGCAGCTCTTGAGAAATGTAAGCTGTTGTTAAAACCAATTCAGCAAACATTGATTAAGCAACTACTACGTGCCAGACACTGCTTAGGGCTGGGGATACAAAGACAAAATAAAAACAAAATTTAAAAAACAGTCCCTGCTTTTAAGGTCACAGCCTAATGAAGGAGACAATATACAAATAACTATGTACATATACACATATGTGTGTGTGTATCTTGTTTGTACATGTTGTTGTTGAGTCATTTTCAGTCGTGTGACCCCAATTAGGGTTTTCTTGGCAGAGATACTGGAGTTCTTTGTCATTTCCTTCTCCAGATCACTTTACAGAGGAGGAAACTAAGGCAAACAGGGTTAAGTGACTTTCCTAGAGTCACACAGCTAGTAAGGATCTGAGGCCTGATTTGAACTCAAGTCTTCCTGACACCAGGTCTGGCATTCTACCCACTGCACCACCTAGTTGCCCTACATAGTTTGTATGTAGTTATTTACATACTCTATATCTATATATACTGTAATTTGTGTTTGCATATATATATATGTATATATGCATATAAATATGTATATATGTATAGGTGAGTAGCATTAGTCCCAAGGCCCACAGGCATAAGACTCTCTCATCATTGGTGGAAATGGATGCCTTATGTCTGGGTAAGAGAAGGGATAGTGTTGGAGAGAATGGGGGAGACCTTCAGTGTCTTCAGTATTCTTTGAGCTTTCTTCCAGTCTTCAAGTTTCAAGTCACTTTGAGGCACTTCTGGCTTCCAGCTTCAAGAGAGAAGATGGAAGAGGCCAAACCCACTTCCAGTTGCTGAAGGAAAAAGACTCTGGGAAGATATGAGAAAAGCAGGAGGTCTCTATCGTGTCCCTATCCCCAACTTGCTACACCTGAGACTTCAGGGAACTTCCCCATGGGTGAGATGCAGGACTCTCCCTCTTGGTTGAGCTGAGTTATCTCTCTCCCAATGGGAGAGCTCCTTCACTCTGTGTTTTCTCATATATGTTCTCCTATATATACCTTCTCTGACTTCTGTTTTGCTCTGTGCATTTATTGTGGAACTGGTATTTGTCGGGAAAGGGGTTTTTTCATCTATAAAATAAAGCAAACTAAATGCTTTCTACAACTCCTTCCAGTTCTAGCAGCTTATAATCTTTTAATACATAGATCATAGTATAGAATGTGACCATTATGAAGAAATTATCACAGCTGATTTGTTTCTCTGTTTACCCATCTGGAGAATAGGAACAATGGTTGTAAACCACTTCCCTATTGAACCACATCTTCTTTCCTCCAGGCACACAAAAGCTCCAGAGTCTGGATGGTGCCATATGTGAATTCATCCAGGGCTCAGGTTCTCAGGTCCTCAATCAAGTCTTCACTGATCTGATGGCATAAGAATAGCCATTGTAGTTTCAGCTTCTCCCCTTGAGAGTGGAATTGCTTCTGCAATACTCTCTACCTCGAAAATTCTCTCCTTTCTCTCATTGTATTTTCTCTAACTATGCTCCTTAACCGATTTTATGAATAAGAAGCCAATTTGGTCAGGTGCAACTGGGTCTGTGACTTTTTTTTTTTTGGCTAGGCAATGGGGTTAAGTGACTTGCCCAGGGTCACACAGCTAGTAAGTGTCAAGTGTCTAAGGTTGGATTTGAACTCAGGTCCTCCTGACTCCAGGACCAGTGCTCTATCCACTGCACCACCTAGCTGCCCCAAGGGTCTGTGACTTTTAATCTGATCATTTATGCCTCCCCTTACTCTTTACTTCTCTTTTTTATGCCTCCTCTAGATTCATTATAATAGTCTCTAGATAGATAAAGTTATATATAAATATATACATGTATTATATATTAAATCATTTTACATCATATTATATCATATCATGTCATGTTGTGTCATGTCATGTCATGTTATTTTATGTTATATGTTATGTTATATTAACTCCCATTTTCTACCACCTTTTCCTCTGGTGCCTATCTTCTGTGGTGAGCAATGAACCTTTTGTATCCATCTGACCTAAGTCCATAAATGAATCATAGTAAGGGAGGTACAAAGAGGGCAAGGGAGGATAGGCAACTTAAAGACTAGGTCTAGCAGCTGGGTGTCACAATGAATAGAGCGTAAGCCTGAAGTCAGCAAGACTTGAGTTCAAATCTGGCCTCAGACACTAGCTGTATGGCCCTGGGCAAATCACTTAACCTTGTTTGCTTCAGTTTCCTCATATGTAAAATGAGCTAGAGAAGAAAATGGCAAACCACTCTATTATCTTTCCCAAGAAGACTCCCAAAAAGGGTTCATGAAGAGTTGGACATGATTGAAAAAAACTAACAATAATAACAAATCAGCCTCACAAATGAAGAATAGATTCATTACACAAATTGAAAAAAGATATTTTTTATTTACTTCAAGATAATATTTGCTATACCCTTATTGGACCCTGTCTGGACTTTGTTGTGTTAATTTCTAGAAATCACATTTTAGGAAAAAACATTGACAAGCTGGACAGTGACCAGAGGAGGCTAGACAACACAGTGAAGCGTTTGGAGGACATGAACCTGAGGACTGGATATCAAACCTGGAAAACAGAAGACTTAGGAAGGAGGCAATTGCTATCTTTAAATACTTGCAGGGCAGTTATGCTGAAGAGGAAGTAGACATTTTGGATAACTCTAGAGAGTAAAAGTAGACTAAGTAAGTGGAAGTTAGAGAGAAACAAATATTAACTCAATATAAGTTGGAATTTTCTAACTAGAAGTATCTAAGAATTGAGGATCTGGGTGCCTCTGGGGGTTAGCAATTTCCTTAGTACTAGAGGAAAGAAGCCATTTGGTGGATTAACAACTGGGACCTGAAGTCATGGTTAAACTTGGGTTGAAATCCCAACTCTTACACTTGCTAGTTCTCTATTTCTAGGCAAATCATTTCACTTCTGAGACTCAATACGGGTAATAAAACCTTTAGCACCTACCTAATAAGGTTGTTGTGAGTATCAAATGAGCATATCAAGCACTTATCACAATGTTTGGCACATAATAGGTACTTAATAAATATTTATTGACTGACTAGAAATGTCAGCTATGATCCTTGTCATAGATCCTGTGCAGCTAGGTGGTGTAGTGGATAGAGTGCAGGCCTAGTGTCAGGAAGATTCACCTTCATGAGTTCAAATCTGGTCTCAGACACTTAGTAGCTATATGACTCTGGGCAAGTCACTTTACCCTGTTTATCTCAATTTCCTAATCTGCAAATCACCTCAGTATCTCTGCCAAGAAAACCTCAAATAAGGTCACAGAGAGTCAGACATGACTGAAAAATAACTTAACAACAACATGATCCTTTGTAACAAGCAGAGGCTGGATGAATATTTGTTGGGAGTGCTGTAGCCTGGATTCACCCCCCCCCCACCCCAGATGCAAAGTTAACCTAAATGATCAGTAAATTCCCTTAGTAATCCAGTATTGTACAATCCTAATAGTGCTCATAGAGAGGTAGTGGGTGAGGATGGGAGAGGTAGTGATAGGGAGCTAGTCTAGGAGTAAGGAAGACCTATGTTAAAGTACCACTTTTGATGTTTGACAGACTGTGTGACCCTGATCATGTAGCAAACTCTCAAAATCCCAAGTCCAGCTTTAAAAAATATTGCATTCATACTTTAAGAACCATTGATTTCATCAGTATGGATACTCCCTCAATCACGAGGCAGTATGACATATTGGAAATAGTACTTGAAATCATAGGATCTGTATTTGAATACTGACTCTGATACTTAGCATCCCAGTGGACTTAGTCAAATTATTTAACCTCCCTGGGCCTCAGTTTTCTTATCTGCGAAATGAGAAAGTTAGACTAGATAGTCTTTCCTGCTTCCAAAATCCATGATCCTGTGAAACAATTCTCATTCTGAGAATTTCTGTGGCTGAAAAGTTTATCACACTGTGGCCTCTAATAACAACAAAAGGATGTGGAGCAAATCTAATATTTAGGGAAATGAATTCCCAGAGTCTATGTGGCGTTTCTCTGTATGATGTTACATTATAGACAAGAGTGAATTCAACAAAAGTATTCAGATCCAAGATGTCATTCTCAATGAATAGAGCATAAGCCTGAAGTCAGGAAGACTTGAGTTCAAATCTGGCCTCAGACACTAGCTGTATGACCCTGGGCAAATCACTGAACCTTGTTTGCCTCAACACAAAGGTGTTGAGCACATCAGGGTCCATTGATTTTTCCCCTGGCATTTGGAATATAGGGTGATTAAATCTAGAAATGGAATTAATGGGTAAAAGATCCAAATTGAACTTGGTACACCTACAAAGACTTTTCTCAAGTTGAGTAATTAATTCAATATTTAATCTGCCTATGTTTGAGTTGGATTTGAAATAAATGATCAACTGTCCTTTTGTTTTATTTTACTTAAGCAAATATCCAGAGAGAAGGAAATGGTATAGTCAAGGATACAGCGTTGGCCCTGGAGTCAGGAAGACCTGAGTTCAAGACCTGGCTCTGATACATACTGGTTATGTGTCTCTGGGAAAGTCACTTAATCTCTCTGGACCCCAGGCAATTTTATAAGACTTACAGATGAGTTGTTTTTTGCATAGGTGGACAGTATTCCCTATAGTGATGAAATCATAGGCCTGGACCATACGTATAGATATATTATGTAGTCATAATTATAAATTATGAAGAGCCAATTCTTTATATAGACCAACATTCTATTGACATTTTAATACATTTAACAGATATTGATCTTGTTTACTGCCATAATGAATATAGCTGCTGGTATCTATTTTAATATAAACTTATGTCAAATAGTGCTCACATTTTTTTTTCCTAAATGTGTTAGAAATTGCCATGCTTTTCCTCTCACACACAGTGTGACTTAGAGAGAGATTCTTAGAAGAAGACAAAATGCCTTTATTATTTCAGGCTGCAAATATCTCCCCTAAAAAACACAGCAAAGTTCCCAGGGACTGTGGTATCACTAGGTGGCACTCTTTCCCCTTAGTCAGCCTTGCTTCCCAGCTCTGGCAGCCTGAAGATGGAGAAAGGAGCATTTTCTCAGACTCAGCTCATTTATTTAACCTCCAGATGCTCCCTTATTGCATTCAGCCTTGTGAGCATCAATTTGCTTTGGTTAAGTTTAGGCACATCTATCAGTTTTTATTGCGTGGTGGTCGTATTAGACATCCTGGAGTTTGCTCCAAAGCATCATCACCACAAGGGCTAAGATGCTCTTGTGTGGTCTATTTTCCCAAGATTTGCTGGACCACATATGGTACTAAAGGAGTATTAAGAGAATTTTAGTTGTTTAACTGCACCCATTCATTGTCCCCACCTCTACCTCCCCCACCATATCCCCTCCCCTCAAAAGATCAGACATTTAGAAAGGACCTTAGAGTCCATCCAGTATAATCTCCAAATTTTTTGAATAAGGAAACTGGTCCAAAGAAGTTGAATATGTTACCTAAGGTCACAGAGGCATTAACAGGTCCTGTGATTCCAGAGTCAGTGGTCTTTCTACTGTACCATGGTACCTCCTTCTATATAGATTCAATATTTTGTCTAATGTTTTAAATCTAAAACAAATAACTTGAAATTTAGGCTGGGATACTTTAACTTCTTAAAGAATGGAGCAGGCATTTCCCTCCATCTAGATGCTACAGAAAGGCTCAAGTATGAAAATAATAATACATTTTACATAGACTCTCATGGTTTTCAAAGCACTTTACATAATTAGCTCATTTGATTCTTACATCAAACCTGTAAGGTAGAAGCTAATATACCTTCATTTTATGAATGTGAAAACCTAGGCTGAGAAAGGTTAGGAGACTTCCTTTGGATCACACAACTAGTAAGCATAGGAGGTAAAATTCAAACCAAGGTCTTCCTGACTCCCTACCCGATGTTCTATGCACTATGCCACTCTTCTCTGAATGGATCTGAGTTCAAAATGTACATTATTGTGAGGATATACACACCAAACTCTCACTTAGTGTTTATTTGCTCATACCTTTAAGTTAAGGTCCTTCATTTTATTTGGAAGCTCTATAGGAACCTTGATCATTGAGAGGTTTGCTTCATCCTCTCTAAGTCTGGTCCTATTCTATTAGCTTGTTTGCACTTCTGAGCTGTGAGCTTATTTGTGCTGAAGTCACTTCTTTACCCCATCTTGCTATAAGTTCCAAATCTTGGATTCATTGATGGCAAAGAACGGGAAGGTAGCCCTTCATAGCCAAATCTGCGCAATATCTCCTGCCCAAAAAGCTCAGACCACCTTACCAGTGGTAGAGGAATGTTCTTGAATGGGAAACCACAGGACAGACATTCCTAGCCCAGCCCTGAGTCTCAAGGACACCAGGACACAGACCCATTAAGTGACTGGCTCTGGACTGTCCCACGGTTTCCATAGCAAAAGCAGAACAAAAACCAAGTCTCCTCTTGCCTCTCCCAGGACTGACTTCCAACTATTTTAGCCAAATAATTTATGGAGGGAAGTGAGCATTTTGCAGTTCAGAAAGCACACTTGAAGTTCCCATAAGGTCTTCTTGGATAAAAAGAAAACAAAGGAACTGATCGTTTGAATCTCTCTAGTGGGGAGAGGTGGGGAAAGAAGGTTACTAGTTCAAAGAAGTCTTCATCCTTGGGGGCCACAGCAATGAGAAGTCTCCCCACCATCCCAGGGTGCTAGCCAGTGGACCATGATATATTTACTGAGAAAATTTTAATAAATAAACCACAGACTTGAACCCAAGAGCTTTTATAAACCAGCCAATTCCCAGGGGGAGTTCAGGAGTTTTTAATGGAGAAATACTGTGTTCTCATGAGAATTTTATTAGAAATCAGAGACTTGCAATACACCAGGGCAGGGAATTTATGAGCCTACGTGGGAACCATCACTTCTTTCGTTCCAACACTCTTGCCTGGGAAGAAGCTGTCTCTGCATTGTGTTACTGAGTAAGGCATATACTCTGTACAACTTTAATAACAGTCCTTATCTCTGATCCCTCGCAAATTCCAGACAGTTCCTTAGTTTCACAAACTATTCCCTTTGCATTTTACCCTTGAAAGGAGATAAACGGTATTTGATTCTCTATAAAAGAATCATAACCTTCTCTCCTAATTTTTTTAATTGTATGGGAAACAAATGTTGCCAGTCAAAAACATTTCATGCCAGGCCATTCCAAATGTCAAAAAATAAAGGAACAATAAGTATCATCTGTTAAGGGTATTTGGGGTTACTGAATTTTTTTGACAATTATATATTTGTCCTTAATCAAAATTTTAATTTTCAACATTCCTGCTTGAGATGTTGTCTAAATGTTTTAAAAGTTATCTTATGTGATAAGTCCAGTTGAAATTTCACCCCCTGAAAAACCTGTTGTTTATCATCGTGTAAAGAGATTTGGAAGAGAGCCAAAACCCCAGAATAGATGTTTGTGCCGGTGAAGTGGAGAGGAAGCACTCTAAACAAGTTTCTCCTTTTGGGTAGAAGCCAACATTGCATTAAATTGTCTGTGCTAATGGGAGGGGAAAGAAGTGTGAGCCAGGATTGGTCCAAGCTGCAATCTAATGACTCATTATTTAACCTTTTACAAACCAACTGACCCTCATCCCTGTCCCTGTCCCCTCCTTGGCGTCTACATCCCAGGGTAAAATTGAAAGGCTGTTAATTCCAGGAAGATGGACAAATTCAGTCCAAGGTCATGTTTTTCCAAATAAATATTTTCATTAATGCTTCAGGTTTATTCAACTGCCAAGGTAGAGTAGTTTGCTTAGTTAATTCATTTGGGAAGGGGTGGGTTGCAGGAGTAGGTTTGGGAAATCTACCCTCTGCCAAAAAGTTGTTGAGCAATCATATAACAAATGTGCGTGTCTCTCTCTCTCTTTACACACACACACACACACACACACACACACACACGATAGTCTATGATTGAGAGTTGAAGGAAGGAAGACCTAGGTTCAAGTCCAATCTCTAACACATGATAGCTTTGTGACTTTGGGCAAGTCTCTGTGTTTTGGGAACTCCATTTATGAGTCGAAGAGAAGTACTAATCTGTATGGTTAGAGGGAGTTTCTTCATCTATGTGTTCTATGTATCAATAAACTACAGGTTCAGCCCCTATACTCATACACATAGGCATTCAGAATGAAGCAACTAAAAGAAAAAGCTACACTCCACACTTGTCACTGTCATTTTTACCAGGCGCTTTCCAATGAAAGTGCTCCAAGAGAGCCCCACTCTCTTCTTAACTCTGCACTCTGGTTTCTGACCTCATCACCAAACAGAAATTGCCTTCTTCTCCAAAAATACTAACAATCTCTTAATTGCCAAATCCAATGGCCTTTTCTCAATTTTCATTCTTTTTGACCACTCTGTAGCCTCTGACACTGTTGATATTCACATCCCACTCACTAATCATGGGTGTCCCACAGGACTTTTATCCTGGACTTTCTCTTCTCTTCTCTCCTACTTCAGTTGGTAATCACATCAATTCCCATGAATTCAATTATCATAGCTGTTATGATGATTTTCAGATCTACTTATTCAGCCCTATCCTCTCTGCTGACCTCCAGTTTTGCATCTCCAGCCTCCTATTGTACATCTCAAACTTAATATCCCATAGACATCTTAAACTAACTATATTCAAAACTGAATTATCTTTCCCTTAAACCTCGCCCTTTACCTAATGTCCCTATTAGCATCAAAAGTACTATCATCCTCTAAATCACTCAGAACCACAACCTATATGTCATTCTCATCTCCTTCCCTATCACTCTATTTGATATGCAAAGCCCTTTAAACCTGTCTCCTCCCCATCTTTCTAGTCTTCTTACCCCTTATGTCCCCTTGCATACTTTACAATCCAGTGACACCAGCCTCCATGCTAAACAAAACACTCCATCTCCTGACTCCATGCATTTTCACTGGCTGGCCCCCATGCCTGGAATGCTCTCCCTCATCTCTGCCTGCTGACATCCTGGCTTCCTTCAAGTCCCAGCTAAAACTTCACTTTCCTGATCTCCCTTAATTCTAATGTCTTCCTTCTGTTGATTATCTTCAAGTTATCCTGTATGTAACTTACATATATATAGCTGTTTGCATGTTTTCCCTTCTTTTAAACTGTGAATTCCTTGAGATCAGGGACTATCTTTTGCCTTTCTTTATACTCCCAGTACTTAGCACAGTGTCTGGTATATGTAGTAGGTGCTTGATAAATACTTATTGGCTTATTGACTGACTGACTGTGATAGAACATCTTGCTCAGGTGCTCTTTTGAATTCAAAGACCACCTAAGTTAGTCAACATGCGTGAACTAAGAGTGCTAAACTAGGCTTGATGAGGAAATAGGAGATGTCATCTTTGCTCTCAAGTTCACAAGTTAACTGGAGTTAGAAAATATTCACATGCATCAAAACAAATTCAATTCAAAAAGCATTTTAAGAATACTTCTTATTTACTTATCTGTGCATACAATGTGATCCTGCAATAGAATATAAGTTCCTTGAGGGCTTAGTTTCTGACTCTGTATCCCCAGCACCAAACACAGTATACTAAGTAGTTTCATAAATGCATATTCATAAAATGTACTAAGTTTCATAAACGCTTATTGAAAGTCCTGTGCTAGAAAAGTATGAGCAAGAGACCTAAAGTAGTGAAGCCCATGACAGAGCTACCCTCACTGAAGTGGCCTTCATTCAATAGTATGACAGAAATGTGCAATGCATCATACTCAGTTTCCTAATCTGTTACATAAGGGGGGGATAGACTAGATGATATTTAAGGTCACAAGATTTACCCAATCTCAGAGTTGGAATGTCACTTGATCCAATCTCTATCTGAACAACAATCCCCACAACTTACCCAAGGGAATATTCAACTTTTGCTTGATTCTCATAGGAATTAAAATTATAGGTAACCAAAAGTAAAACAGAATGACAAACTGAAGGTTTAAATAGGCTGGCACATGCACGCCAATTGTCACTTGCATTCAAGAAATGATCTAAAAGGCATCATCATTCAATCAATCAATCAACAAGTATTTATTAAATACCCACTATGTGTCTGAAATGAGTGAGGCACTGAGGATACAGATACGAAAGTTAGACAATCCCTGTCCTGGAGGAATTTATGGGTGGAAAGAGGGGTGGGCAGAAGAATCTCAGGGAATGCATTTTGGAGAAGTCTGGCATGAAGTGACTTTTGAATGCTTGTTTAATACAAGAAAGTTGTTGTATCAAAGATGTATATGACCAAAAAAAGGAAATGGATCAATCCTGTAGCAACAGCACATGCTACATATAGAAAAATCTTCCTAACAAGTAGAAATGTCTATACAGGGTATGGGCTGCCTCTCTAGAGTCAGTGTGATTCCTGTCACTGAAGGTCTCCATGGAGAGGCTAGAAGACTATTTATTAAGGGTGTTGGAGAGGGGATTCCTGCTTCACGAATGTTTTGGACCAAATGAAACAGCATAAAGTGATGGATGACAGAGAGAGAGAGAGAGAGAGAGAGTCAGTGACGATGATGATGATGGCATGTGTAATCACCTCTGAGTTTCCTTACAACTCTGAGATTTTCTGGTTATACAATTTTATTCCTAAGCCACATCTCTAGATAGTGGCAAAATCAGGACTAAAATATCTTTTGACCCAGTCCAGTGCTTATTCCACTATGCCTTGCTATCAGCAAATAATAATAATAACAGCAATCGCTGGGACTTATATAGCATTTTGTATATGTTATCTCATTTGATTTAAAACTGCTACAGCTTTTTCACCCTGCTGAATAAAAATTTGGAGAGTCAAAAGTGAATCTTGGAGAGAGAGGTGTGGGAAGGTGGGCATGCTTGTATATATTCAGGATCAAATCCAAAGGATTAATGGGCTACAGGGAGTAACTTGTGAAGAAAGACTAAAAAACAAAATCTAGAGAACCTGAATCTATGACAATTAAGGGGAAGAGACTATGACAAGTCTACAAACAGCTGAAAAGAAACCACAAGATAAAGGTGTTATTGATCTTGGCACTCAGGGGTTCCAGAGGAGCACCTCAATGAATGCATGATATTATTGGTACAAATCACAACCAAGTTATTT
Organism: Vombatus ursinus; assembly: GCF_900497805.2. Lineage (NCBI taxonomy): Eukaryota > Metazoa > Chordata > Mammalia > Diprotodontia > Vombatidae > Vombatus > Vombatus ursinus. The sequence goes on from NW_020954619.1 coordinate 23,460,269, forward strand.
CTTGTGAAAGGGATGCCCAGTACTAATGTTGGGGTATTACTGGGGTTTTTCAGTAGACCTGTCTATAGATAGTGACAGTGAGACTGGTTCTACCAAAGAGAAAACTGATACTGGTTTTGGTGTAAGTCTGTGTATATTAGAGACTTCAGCTGAGCCAAAAGAAGAAAGGGTTATCATCAACTGAAGGAAATCTGGCATCTCCCTGGAGGGTTGAAAAAGGGTTGAAAGTTAAGAGAAGAAGCCATGAAAGGGCAATATAGCTAAGCGACTTGGCCAAGCAGCTATATTGGCCATGTGCTTTCTAAAGAATTACTGTAAGTTATCATTATTCTGAAAATATGTCTAATGAGAATCTGTGGGTTCTCATATCTGGGAGTCAGGAGGAAAGCCATGGCTTCTATTAGGGAAAAAGACATGCAGACTTTTCCCATATCCCTAATTTGGATAGAGAACAGTTTCAGGCACTCCTGGAAAGAAAGACACAAAACTTCCTGCCAAGATGGCTGTCTAAATGGAAGGCAGGCTACCTATATCCCCCATACCTACCCTGGCAAAACTCTTAAGTTTGCACCAAACCTAATAATTATCAAGTACTTTAAAGTGAAACTAAAAGTAATTGATCTCTTATACCACAGAATGTCACAAAAAGCCAGCCAGAAGACTATGGGCAATAGGAAAGAATTGCCTCAAGCAAAATAGACAAACTAGAGGCTACATATATACAACCTTCGAGGTTGTGGGTATGGAGGCAGCAAGCACAGAGGACTCTTCCAGAGAAAACCCAAAGGTGGTCAGAAAGCCCAAGGGTGGGGAGCTTGGACGCCAAGGGAACAGTAGTAGGTAGCAACCAACTGGGTGGCAACTACCACTTAAACTGGAACAGCCTCAGGAATGCTAATGTCCATTATATTCGGTCCCAAAGTATCTCAGAGGGCCCTAAAGATTCGGTGCTCTGAACCTAAAGAAAAATCTAGCAGGTTCAAACTCCAGGAGACAGAGATTCAAGAACCCAGGAGATCCAGGATAAGACCAAACAAGGCCAACATTCCTACCCAAAAGTAAGGAAAGGATAGGGAAGGGAATTAGCATCTACATGGGATTTACTATATGCCAGGCACTATTCTAAGCATTTTTTACAAATATAATCTCCTTTGATCAGAAGATGGAGCCTGGACCTGGCAGAAAGCCCCAGCTTGTGAGTTAAAGCTAGAGAGATGAGTAAGTCAAAGGAAACATCAATAGTATAAAAAGTTATTGCAAATCTAATTCTATATCAACTGCAAGCAAAGACTCAAAGAGAAAAAAAAAATCACCTTATCAAAAGAATTTCAAAAAGAAAAGTCCCAGGAGTATCATAGCCAAAATCCAAAGCTCCAACATCAAAGAAAGAATATTGTAAGCATCCAGAAAAAGAAGCAGCTCAAGTACCAAGGAACTACAATTAGCATCACACAAGACCTGGTGGCTTCTACCATAAAGTAAAAGAGATCTTGCAATATAGTATTCCAAAACGCAAAAGAGGCAGGCTTCCAACTAAGAATAACTTATCCTGCAAAACTGAGTATAATCCTATCGGGGGTGGGAAGGAGGAATGGGTCTTTAATGGAAGAGAAGACTTTCAAGAATTTCTGATGAAAAGACCACCGCTGAATAGCAGACTTTGATATATAGATACAAGAGTCCAGAGAAACCTAGAAAGGTACACTTATTTGAGCAATTGGAGGTAGCTATAGGATGATGTAGTGCTAATTTTCTAATGGAGGAGAAGAAACAAGTGTCCCTTCAAAACCTTAGTGTCTTTCAAAAGAAGGAAGGAAAGAAACAAACTTTTATTAAGCACCTACTATGTGCTACATATTGATAAGCACTTTATGAATATTACCTCATTTGATCCTCATAACAATCTTGTGAGACAGGCCATTCTACAGATGAGAAAACTAAGGCAGACAGGATAAATTACTTACCCAGGGTCACATAGCTAGTATCAGAGATCAAATCTGAACTCAAGTCTTCTGACTCCAGGCCCAGTGCTGTATCAACTTTGTCACTTAGCTGCCTCTGGACAGAGAATGAAATAAAGAGGGAGTTAAATAAGATAAACAATGGTGGAGAGAGGGGTGGGATATTGGCTCTCTTCTGAGGGTTTTAAGAGGGAAAAGTGGGGGGGTGATAAAAGGAAGAATACACTAGCAATAATATAGAAAAGAATAGAAGGGGGTAGAACTTGGCATTTCTCAAAATTGGAGTGCACGAGAAGATCAGGGAGAAGAATGAAAGATCATGGAGAAAGAGATGGGGAAGTGGGAGTGGACATCAGATAAATTTCATTTTTGTTTGAATGGATAATAAAGGGTTGAACACAAACCCACACACACACAGAGTTTGCTGCAGAACTATATCAAACCAAATGGGGAAAGAAGTGGGTATAAGAAAGTGCAGGTTAAGAAGGATAACACCAGGGAGGAAATAGACATAAACAAAATATAACTTCTGTTCCCCATCTCCTGACCAAGAGGTGATGGTCACAATGTACAGAAAGAGATACTCATTTTTGGACATGGATTTGTTTTGCTTGACTATGCTTACTTGTTACAAAGGTTAGTGGATTTTTTTTTCCAATTTCTCATGGTCAATGGAGGGAGGAGGATTTAGCAATAGTAATGCCAAAAAAGAGGGTCATTATAACACTTCTTTTTTTTTTAAAAAAGTCACAGAAAGATTATAAGCTCCCCAAGGATAGGGACTGTCTTTTGCCTCTTTTTGTATCTCTAACACACAGCACAGTACCTGGCACATAGTCAATGCTATGCTTAATGAATGACTGATGTTAAGAAGGAAGCCTAGACAAGAAGGACAATTTTGAAAGTAACACGTAGAATTTATTATGTACTTACAAAACAAAACAAAACAACAATAATAACAAAAAAAACAAAACCAAGCAACATGAAATGGAGTTTCACAGTTTCATATAGAATCCTCTTTTTGTGTTCTGCTGTGTATATAGAAAATGCTCTCTCTTTTTTTGTTGTCCATGTTCACAAGTTTTAGAAAATGTAATTTAAGAAGAAAGCCAAGGTATGGCTTTTTGCCTTTACTGCAAGCGCCAAGTGAAATTCAGTCAGACAGGTCAGTTCATGGATTAGGGTGAACTGTCAGAGCTGGAAAAGGACCTAGAGACAATCAAGTTCAACCTCTTCATTTTATGAAAGAGGAAAATGAAGCTTTCTTCCAAGAGAACTGGCTATGGCCAACAGTGTTCTAGGGCCTGGACAAGAGCCTAAGTGTTGCAACTCTTAGTCCCAGCTTCTTTCCATGAGACTACTGTATTTCCCTGGGTTCATCAATCAGGATCATTAACTTTATGGTCATAAAGGTGTAATTGGGTGAGTGGCATCCAGTGGATTAGAGAGCATAGGACAAGCAAGGAAGAAGAAATTTGTGACTATGAAATATGCTATTAAAATTAGGAAACATAACCACCAAATTATACCATATAGGCTCATTTAACCAGGAAGCTATTATGACAGTTATAATAATTTCACATATAATTTTTTTTATTCCTAAGTAAAATGTCAAATATATTCAAGTATATCCATGGAAGATCATGGAGGAAGAGATGGGGAGGTGGGAGTGGTCATATAAAGAACCTGAGAGAGAAGTAATAGCCAGCTGTTCATTCAACAACTACATATTAAATAGCTACTGTGTGCTTGACTCTGAGGGAGATAGGATTATAGACCTAGCTCTGGAAAGGGCCATAAAGATCATCTGGTCTAAGCCTTTTAACAGAGGAGGCAACTGACATCCAGAGAAGTTAAGTGACTTGCCCAAAGTCACACAAACAGTAATTAGAAGACCCAAAATTTAAAATTAGTCTTTAGTCTCAACTTCTTCCTTTTTTCTTCCCTTCCTTCCTCCTAACCTAGAGATCTCTAACATTAGACATAAATGTGTATGTGTATATACATATAAATAAAGATAGATAGATATAGATATGTAAAATCATTCTCTACATACTTCTATTTACCAGTTCTTTCTTTGGACGCAGATAGCATCCTTCATAGGTCCTTAATTGTTGATTTGGATATTTATAATAATGAAAAGGACTTAGTCACTCAAAGTCATTCTTAAAACAACACTACTGTTACTGTATACAATATTCTCTTGGTTCTGTTCATTTTGTTTTTCATTATTTCATGCAAGTCTAACTATGTTTTTTCTAAGATCATTGAACTCATCGTTTCCTATAGCACAGTAGTATTCCATCATGATCATATACCACAACTTGTTTAGCCATTCCCCAATCGACAGGCATCCCCACAATTTCTAGTTCTTTGCCACTATAAAGAGAGCTGCTATCAATATTTTAGAACATATAGGTTCTTTTTCTTTTTCCCTAATCATCTTTGGAAACAGACCTAGTAGTGGTATTGCTGGGTCAAAGGGTATAGGCAGTTTATTAACTCATTGGATATAATTCCATATTGTTCTCCAAAGTGGTTGGATCAGTTCACAGTTTTACCATCAGTCAATTAGTGTCCCAATTTTTTCACATCCCCTCCAACAGTTTTTGCTTTCCCCTTCAATCATTTTAGCTAATATGATAGGTGTAAAATGATATCTCAAGGTGTCCAACACTGGTGTCCTTAATAAGACATAGTCCCTGATCTCAGAGTGATTATATTCCAGTGGGGGTGGGGAGTTAATGAAACACACAAATAGCTGTAATACAAAACAGAGCATAATAACAGCATAAGGAAAATACAAAATGCTAGAATATCAGGGTGAGGGAAAAGAGAAGAATTGGTTCCTAATGGTGAATAGTGAAGGCTTTATTGCAGAAGTGACAGTTGGGCTAGGCCTTAAGAGATGGGTGAAATTTCCAAAGGGGAGAAGAAATAACAGGTATATATGGAAGAGCATGAGCCAAAGGTTCCAGGGAGTGTGGCAGATACAGAGCAGAATAATTTTAGCTAAGGCTACAAAAATTGGAGGCATGCCTAATCAAGAAATATTTTAAATTTTAGATAAAATGATTTCAAAATTTATTTCATAGGCAAATAAAGGTTTTTGAGCAGGGAAACGACATAGTCATGAGTTATAACCATATGTTTGGGTAAGATTATTTTGGCAGTTCAGTGGAGAACAGATTGGAGAAGGCAGAGAAAGGAGTCAAGGAGACCACTGAGAAGGCTGTGATCATAATCCAGATGTGGTGATAAAAACCTGAGGCTAGGTGGTCCCTGACCCACTCCAATGTGGAACTGAAAAAGAAGAATAAAGCAGGTGACGCACTGGAGTGATGGTTTTGGATTGGTTTCTATTAAGGACTCAGAGATTGGCCCTTTATTTGGTCTTTACTAATTTCACCTTTTCTCAAATGTCAATTACTATTGGCATTAGTGTATATTAACAACTGTCCCTTATAGTTTCACCTCATTGAAAAAGAAAGTGATGATCATGCAGAGTTAAAAACAAGTCATTTTTCCTTTTGTTTAGCATTACCCAGGGTAAAAATCAGGGAATGCTACAAATACAGTATATCTGGATTTCAGAAAAGTGTTTGACAACCTAATAATATCCTTAAGGATAAAATGAAGATTCATGGGTGAGATGACAGAGTAGTTAAACAGATTTATATCTCATTGAATTCTGGATCCTAAGGAAAATTAATTTTAATGCTATATCATTTGATTATCAATATTAAAATGTAACATTCCCTTTTTTGAACCCCTATCTTTCAGTCTAGCTTTTAGAGACCTCTCCCATTCTAGCTAAAGAATGTGATCATTTTCCAGCCTGTCCCTAGGCCTGGTCTCTACCTCTTTGTTTACCCTATAAAGAGAAGCCAACCTGAGCTCATACAAGCTACCAAGAAGTGACCTTTGTGTCCCTGTTCTCTAATCAAAGTTGGAGGTGACCTGGTCTACAAAGGGGAAACTAAGCCAGGTTGATACTGATCGGAGTAGTTTTCTTTGCCCAGATAGCTAGAGGCAACAGAGCCTTGACCAGGCCACTTTCTTCAGGTGATGGCCTTCCCCTCTCCATGAAGTAATGATGAGGAGTTAAAAGTTCTTAGGCTCCTTGTTAAATGTCCACCAATCAGGTTTGCCTTTCATTTGTTAGGGGAAGTAAAATGATGTACTCTCAAAAGGAAGACACCTGGATTTAAGGGAGCCTAGGACTCTCAACTGGTGTCTTTGATCACTGAGAGAGAGACCACTGATCTCAATTTATTGGTGATTTGCTAGCCTTACTAATAAATTGATTTATCATACCCAGAAATCTGTTTCTTGGAATTTCATCCATGATAGTCTAGAGTGACTGGTGGAAGATTCTAGTGAAGTGTCACTTAATCAATGAATTAATCAACAATCATTTATTAAATGTTTACTATGTGCAAAACATTTTTCTAAGTGCTAGAGACACAAAAGAAAAAAAAACAAAAATAGTCCTTGCCCTCAAGAATCTTAAATCCTTTTTTATTTTTTTATTATTAATTTATTTTTAGTTTTCAACATTCACTTCCATAAGCTTTTGAATTTTAAATTTTCTCCCTCTCTCTCCTCACTTCCCTCCCCAAGATGGCCTGCAATCTGATATAGGCTCTACATATACATTCCTATTAAACATATTTTCACATTAGTCATGTTGTAAAGAAGAATTAGAATAAATAGAAGGAACCACCAGAAAGAAGAAACAAAATCAAACAGAAGGGGAAAAAAAGAGCAAATAGTATGCTTCAATTTGCATTCAAACTCCATAGTTCTTTCTCTGGATGTGGATAGCATTTTTCTTGAGGCTTTTGGAGATGTCTTAGATCCTTGCATTGTTGAGAAGGGCTAAGTCCACCAAAGTTAGTCATTGCACAACGTGGTTGTTACTGTGTACAACATTCTCACTTCACTCAGTATCAGTCCATATAAGTCTTTCCAGGTTTTTCTGAACTCTGCCTGCTCATCATTTCTTGCAGCATAATAGCATTCCATTACATTCATTTACCACAACTTGTTCAGCCATTTCCCAGTTGATGGGCATCTCCTCAATTTCAAATTCTTTGCCACCACAGAAAGAGCTGCTATAAATATTTTTGCACATGTGGGTCCTTTTCCCATTTTTATGATCTCTTTGGGATACAGCCCTAGAAGTGCCATTGCTGGGTCAAAGGGTATACACATTTTTATAGCCCTTTTGGCATAGTTCCAAATTGCTCTCCAAAATGGTTAGATCAGTTCATAACTCCATCAACAATGCATTAATGTTCCAATTTTCCCACATCTTCTCCAACATTTATCATTTTCCTGTTTTGTCATGTTAGCCAATCTGATAGGTATGATGTGGTACCTAAGAGTTATTTTGATTTGCATTTCTCTAATCAATAGTGATTTAGAGCATTTTTTCATATGACTACAGCTAGCTTTATAGGTAGATATAGATTGATATTTCTTCATCTGAAAACTACCTGTTCATATCCTTTGACCATTTATCAATTGGGGAATGACTTGAATTCTTATAAATTTGACTTAGTTTTTTATATATTTTAGAAATGAGGCCCTTATCAGAAACACTGGTTGTAAAAATTCTTTCAGTTTTCTGCCTCCCTCCTAATCTTGGTTTCATTGGCTATGTGCAAAAACGTTTCAATTTAATGTAATCAGAATTATCCATTTTGCATTTCATAATGTTCTCTATCTGTTGTTTGGTCATAAATTCTTCTGTTCTCCATAAATCTGATAGGTAAACTATTCCTTGCTCTCCCAGTTTGCTTATAGTATCAGCCTTTATATCCAAATCATGTGCTCATTCTGACTTTATTTTGGTATATGGTATAAGATTTTGGTCTATGCCTAGTTTCTGCCATACTCTTTTCCAGTTTTCCCAGCAGTTTTTGTCAAATAGTGAGTTCTTATTCCAGAAGCTGGGCTCTTACGGTTTATCAAACAATAGGTCACTATAGTTATTGCACTGTTACATACAATGCTTGCTGAAGGTTTTAGGTAGATGTTACTTATCATTTTAAGGAGGACTCCATTTATTCTTATGCTCTCTAGTGTTTTTAATAGGAGTGGGTTTTGTATTTTGTCAAAAGCTGTTTCTGCATCTATTGAGAGAATCATGTGGTTTCTGTTAGTTTTGTTGTTGATATGATCAATTATGATGATAGTTTTCCTAATATTGAACCAGCCCTGCATTCCTGGTATAAATCCTACCTGGTCATAGTATATTATTCTCATGATAAGTTGCTGCAGTCTTTTTGCTAATATTTTATTTATAATTTTTGCATCTATATTCATTAGGGAAATTGGTCTGCTCTTTCTCTGAGTTTTGGCTTTTCTCAGTTTAGGCATCAGTACCATATTTGTATCATAAAAAAATCTGGTAAGACTCCTTCTTTACCTATTTTCCCAAATTGTCTATATAACATTGGAATTAATTGTTCTTCAAATGTTTGATAGAATTAGCTTGTAAATTCATCTGGCCCTGGAGATTTTTTTCCTAGGGAGCTTATTGATGGCTTGTTCAATTTCTTTTTTTGAGATGGGGTTATCTAAGTATTCTACTTCCACTTCTGTTAATCTGGGTAATTTATATTTTTGAAAATATTCATCCATTTCATTAAGATTGTCAAATTTATTGGCATATAGTTGAGCAAAATAGTTCCTAATTATTGTTTTAATTTCCTCTTCATTGGTGGTGAATTCACCATTTTCATTTTTGATACTGGTAATTTGGTTTTCTTCTTTCTTTTTTTTAATTAAATTAACTAAAGGTTTAACTATTTTATTGGTTTTTTCATAAAACCAGATCTTAGTTTTATTTATTAGTTTAAGAGTTTTCTTAATTTCAATTTTATTAATCTCTCCTTTGGTTTTCAGTATTTTAAATTTGGTATTTAATTGGGGATTTTTAATTTGTTCTTTTTCTAGCTTTTTTTTTAGTTGCATGCCCAATTCATTGATGTCCTCTTTCTCTATTTTATTCATGTAACCATTTAGAGATGTAAAACTTCCCCTAAGAACCACTTTTGCTGCAAGATATCTTAAATTCTAATGGGTTCTCTCTGTCCTTGGTCCAATTCCACTCAATGGTTTTTATCAATGACTTATTTGAAGATATGTTCATCAAAATTTCAGATTGCTTAACGCTAAAGAGATACTAGTTTTGGAATCCAAAAACAAACAAACAAAAAAAAATGATTAATAACAACAATTAAAAAAAAAACCTAAATAGGCTGGAATGATTGATCAAACAGGGTCCCAAAAAAATCAAAATAACTAAAGTAGGCTATGGGAAGCGTGAATAAACAACAATTCACCTAAAAAAAAAATTGGAGGACTTTAGTGTACTACAGGTTTAATATGAATCAACAATGCAACAGCAGCCAAATAACTTAATGTGCTATTATGCCATGTTGAAAGAAGCACTATTTCCAAGATGATAGTGGTGATACTTTTGTTACTCTGGCATGGACCACTTACATCTGAAAATTTGTGTTCAGCTCTTCACTGGGAGTGGGGTGTTGAGGTGGAGGAGACAAAGGGGAGAAGAGTATTATAGGAATTAAATTAGTAACTTGGAATGCATCCAAAATAAGGCAACCATTTAATATAACATTCTGTAATAAAAAGGGAAATCTTTCTAACCACATGGGCTATCTTAAAGTGAAATGCCTCTTTTAGGTTGTGGGTTTCCCCTCATTGGAAGTGTTCAAGCTGAACTTGAATAACAAATTGTTGGGGATATTATAAAAGGGATTTATTCACTGGGCAAAGGGTTGAACTAGATATCCCTTAATATTCTCTATAGTTCCGATATCCTATGATTCCATGATTTATCTCATAGGTTATTTTCCACATGGAAAGTCATAAAAAACATTATTTGACTTAGTTAATAGTCAGGAAGAAATAATATTCATGGCATTACAGAAATTACAGATGGAAAATACCTTCTAGGTCAATCTATCGAATCCCTGACAGGACAGGGCTTTTCCCTAATGGCTTCACTGACTAGAGCAGTGGGGCTTCCTTCCATCCAGTCTCTGGAGAGATTGGGTACAATGTAATGAACTTTCACAGCTGGACATTTCCTTCCTCCCATTTACTAGGTCACAGTCAAGTGGTGTCATTTTAAAAAGTGGATTCTATCTATTTTTTTTTTAAGAGTAGCAACGTAGGATAGTAGGGAGAGCACTGCATTTAGAGTCAGGAGAATTCAGTCCTAAATTTTGGCTCTGTAAATTACTAATTACATGACCATGGGCAAGTCAGTTAAGGTCTGTGAAGTTCAGTTTCCTCATCTATAAAATAGAGACAATAATACCTGTGAATATTATGAAGATAGTGTGTTTAAAAAAAATTCCCAGTAAATAAGGATTTATCTTCTCCCTTCTGCCTCCCTAACCCTATTTTTTTAATTTAATTTAATTTTTAAAATTTTTCTCGGCTAATAAACATTTATCTTCTCCCTTCTGCCTCCCTAACCCAATCCTCTATTGAAAAAGAAAAAGAAAATCCTTATAATAAATATGCATAGTCAAGCAAAACAAATTCTCACATTGGCCATAGGTACAATACAATAAACATTTATTAAGCTCTTACAGTGTGTTAGACATGTACTAAGTACTAAGGATACAATAAGAAAAAGAAAGACAGTCCCTCCCCTCAAGGACATTATAATCTAATGGGAGAAGACAATACACAAAAAGAAGTCGAAAGGAGGAGGAAGGATGGCAGCAGAGGGTACCCTGACAGTATGATGATGATGTTGGAATCAAAACCAAGTAGGGAAGCTGGTGGCAAATGAAGAGATGACTGGGATTCTGGGCCTTCTGTAAAGGGACCCTATGGGAAGAGTTTTTTGCTCTGCCTTCTAGCACTCCAATCAGAGAGGTAGAGCAACTGATAGTACTGATGAGGTGTAAGTACCAGAACTGAAGCAGTCTCCATGAGGATACTTCCTGGTAATGAGCCAATTCTGAGGGGAAGGAGAGGGAGAGACATGATGATGAGATAGGAATCAAAACTAAGCAGAGTAGTTGGACATAGGACAGTGTTTTGTAAACCTTAAAGTGGTATAACAATGTGAGTCACTTATTTGTTTAAGCCTTAATATGGCAGGTTCTCTTTGAAAGGGGGAAAAAAGGCTTAATATGTTTTAATATGTACCTGTTTTCCTTAGATTTCCAAGTAGTTATTCTTTGAGTTTCAAAGTGGCTTGGGTGAGTCTGGCAATGAAGTCAACTTTGGCCAGATCTCTTAAAGTATGAACTATGTTCAGTAGGTAAAGGAATTAAGTAAATTTCTTTTTCAACAAAATCCCATAAAGTCTCTTCTAGAAGACTGTGGGACCTGATTCTCAGCTTTAAGTGGCAGTCTTTTTCTCTGTCCTTTCTCTAGAAGCAAAGAGGGGTGACTGAAAGAGGAACTGACACTTCACATTTTCTAGGCATTGTAGCCAGTACCTTCTGAAAGTCCCCTTTTCCCATTAGGACACAAAAGCACATTTTTGTATTCTGTTATTCCCCTTCTCTGAGGCAAGCGGAAATGGGCCTGTTATTTTCTATTGTTTTGGGTCACACAGTGAATTTCTCTCCTTTTGCCTCCTGAAAGGAAAACAGAGATAGCTACCTTCATATGCTTTGTCCAGACTGGAAACATCCCTCGTGTCATAAGTCAACTTCAGCAAGGAGAGTTTTCATTATAAGTGTTCAAGACTTGGTAGGACCTAAGCATCCAAGAATGTGGAGCTGCATTTTTTTATTAATTTTTTTTCAATCAACAAAAATCCATCTTTTCTCCAACCTCTAACTCATTGCAAAAGAAAGAAAAATAAAACCCCTGTCACAAACATGTATAATTAAACAAAACAAATTGCCATAGTGGCCATGCGAAAAAAAAAATCTCAATCTGCACTCTGAATCTATCACTTATCAGGAAGGGGTTAGCATGCTTCCTCATGCATCCTCTGGACTTATGGTTGGTCATTGTGCTGTTCAGAGTTCATAAGTCTTCCAAAGTTGTTTGTCTTTATGTTTTTGTTATTACATAAATAATTCTCCTGATTCTGTACACATTAGTCTGTATCAATACATACAAGTCTTCCCAGGTTTCTTTGAAACTGTCCTCTGTATCATTTCCTACAAAACAGTGGTATTCCATCACATTCATATACCAGTTTGTTTAGCCATTTCTCCATTAAGGGCCACCTCCTCAATTTCTAATTCTTTACCACTACAAAGTTGCCATAAATATTTTTATACATATGGATCCTTTTCCTCTTTCTTTGATCTCTTAGATTTGGGAGTGGTATCACTGGGTCAAATAATATATAGTTGGGGCAACTAGGTGGCACAATGGATAGAGCACCAGCCCTGGATTCAGGATGATCTGAGTTCAAATACGGCCTCAGACACATAACACTTACTAGCCGTGTGACCCTGGGCAAGTCACTTAACCCCATGGCCTAGCCAAAAATAATAATAATAATAATATACAGTTTATAGCTTTTGGGGCATAGTTCCAAATTGCTTTCCAGAATGACTAGACCACTTTATAGCTCCATCAATAGTGCATTAATGTATCTATTTTCCCATAGCATCTCTAGCATGTCATTTTTCTTTTCCATCAACATTGCCAGTCTGATGGGTTTGAGACAGAACATGAGTTAAATTTTCATTTTTCTAATTAATAGTGATTTAAAACATTTTGGGGTAATGCTTATTGATCACTTAGATTTCTTCCTCTGAGAACTGCATATTCATATCCTTTGATCATTTATCATGGTGGGAGGAGAAGGATGGGAATGGTACAGTTGCATCTTCAATGGAAAGAGTTAGCCAGAAGTTTCTAGTCACAAGTGCTGTTTGTGTGGCCCCTAAAATTACCCAGCCTCAAGATCTTCAGCTATCTTTCTAGAAGTCCAAGGAGTGGTATGGCCCAGTCCTGACCAAAATAGTAAAGTTGTCAAAACTTTCCTTCAGTGGTCCCAGTCTTCTCATTCAATGTTCTTCCCAACCTACTAATATCCTCTTCCCACCTCATTCATGTTCTTATGCCCTCTTCTTCCCTACTCACTTTACTCACTTAGTGCCGTCATCTTCCCTCCCTCCCTCCCTCCATCCTGCTTTGAAAAATAATCACTGGAATTATAACAGTTCCTCATCTTCTTTTAAAGGACTTTAATTTTATTGAATTTAAAGCTCGAAGCTTAAAAATAAAAACAACTCTAATACTGGTGAGCTGGTAGAGGAAGTATTTTAGCCACAGGAGGATTTTCCCTCAAATTACACCATGAGGATGGTTATTGACTCCTCCTATGCACAAGGCTCTCCCTAACACATAATATAAACTGTGTCTGACACAGTACTCTAAAGATAACAGTGATAGATAACATACTTGTTTATTCACTCATTTATTCAGGAAACACATATTGAATACCTGTGGCGGGGACTGAAAGAACTACAAGATTTAATTAAAACCTTACCCTTGCCCTAATGAATTAAGATATTGTGGAATAGTACAAACTAATTCCCAAAGAAAATCATTCTTTTTTTACTTTTTAAAAGATGAATTTGGTCTGGCCTTCTGAAAACTCTCAGTGAATATCTTTTATAACCAAGGTGAATCTTTTATCTTGTAACTTTCATGTTGACCAGTAACACCAGATTGAGCTAAACTGACGCCAAGCAAGGCTAGTTGGACTGATTTTTCTTTTATTTAAACTCATTTTTGATTGGTTTGGATTCACCCCAGCATTATTTCTTTCATATGGACTTAGCCTAGAATGGTCACAGAGATAGTACCAAGCCTAAATTATTTCCACTTTCCCCTCAATGGTTCTAAACTGCTGAGCCATGGGACTCAAAGGAAAGCTTATTCAGCTGATGAAAAATTAGGTTCTGAGTTTGACTTAGTCAGAGACATTTAGTGCCAAAGTAGAAGTGATCTCAAATCCAAAAGGGGTCTCAAAACTGAGGATAGGGATGGAGATGAGAACAGGGAAACAACACTATGAGAAAATCTGATGTAAGTATAACTACTGAGTCTAAGAAACTGCTGTATGTGCTATCTGATTGCCCCTGGAGAGAAGATAAGTAAGTCAACAAGTCAGCAAGCATTTATTGAGCCCCTACTATGTTACAGAATATTGGGTATACAAGAAATGGGGAAAAAACAGTCCCTGCCCTCAAGGAGCTCACGTTCTAATGGATGAGACAGCATGCACAAACTTTGTACAGACAAAGCATATACAAAATGAATTGGAGATAATACCAGAAAAGGATTGTTGCAGAAGATCATTTAGCTGAGACTTGAAGGAAGCCAGGAAGTGAAGAGGAGGGAGAGAGGTATGAGACACAGTCAGTGAAAATGCAGGTAGGAGTTGGAGTGTCTTGCACAAAGTATAGCAAGCAGGCCAGTGTCACTGGATCAGAAGAATATAGGGGCAAATTAGGTATAAAGAAAATGGCAAGGTAGGGATAATTATAACAACTGATGGTTACAGAATTTTTTAAGGTTAGCAAAGAACTTTGTATATGCCATCTCATTTTATTCCCATAACAACCCTGTGAAGTATATATGACAGTTATTATTACTAAGAAAACAGACTCAAGAGAAGTAAAATAACTTGTCCAAGATCCTATATTTATTGAGTGTCACTGGAGGGATATGAACCCAAGGCTCACCTGACTTCAAGTCAGCAGTCTCCTGCTCTTGCCTCCATATTGTCGTGCCTTTCATGACCTGCTTAGAGCAGATCCGAAATAGGATGAACCTCATCCTGCTTGTGTGGCTGTCTGTCCAGCCCCTAGTCCTGTCTACCACTCCTCCCCCCTCCCCCAGCTCATCTATACAGACTTTTTCCACAGAGAAGACCCTTGCACTAAAGCCAGAAGCTGGGTGGAATGTGTGTATATGTGTGTGTGTGTGTGTGTGTATGTGCGTGTGTGTGCATGTGTGTGTGCGTGTGTGTGTGTGTGTGTGTGTGTGTGTGTGTGTGTTTCTATCAGTTAGGACTTTCAGATAGCCTCTTCCCAGGCAGGAAACCCATCACTGTTTATTGCTGCTTTGATAACACAGACATGAGGCTCTTCCCAACCGGAGGCACTGCTAGTGAGCCCTCAGCAGGGGGCTTACTGGCAGTAGGCCTCTAAATTGGAGCATCTGGGCTTCTGGATCATCATGTTTACAAGGGAGAGCATAAATTTTTTAGTACCCACAATCGCCACCACATATATCTGGTGGAAATTCTTTTCTGCTTGTGCTCCCAGTGACTTTTGACTAGGTACATACCAGGATGGGACATAATGTGATTACACAGCTCTGGCCCAAAGCAAACTTGTGACTTGTAACATCCTCTACCGTCACTGTCTGTAGAATACCGGATCATCCCATGACAAACAGGAAAGAATGGCATTCCTAGCTTTGCTGCAGTTCATTCTTATTAAACTTGTGAAAGGGAAGTTTTTTGCAAATAATTGAGGGGAAGTTCCTTTTTACTCCCTAAAGTGGGCAGGAAGATATCATCGAATTCAGAACTGGGAGGAACTTGAAATATCAGCTACTCCCAACTCCCATTTTAAAGTCACTGAAACTAAGACTTAGAGGGACTATTCCAATACACACAAATAAAAAGTAGAAGAGCCAGGATTCAAATCCTCAGCCTCCAAATCTAGGACTCTTTCTTCTACATCATGGTCTACCCTAATCTACTCACTATTCTTTTCTCCTCTTTTTCCACTTAGTTTTATAAGATAAATTGAAATAATAATGCCTTGTGTTTATACAGCATCATTCTCTAAGATGCTTAGGATGTTCAGCAGACATATTCTAACTCAGCCTTAGGAAAAGAAAGAGGAAAGCATTTTCCTTATCTATCCACAGAAGCAGAAATTGGGTATTACTGGCATCTTTCGTGTCAGTCATGCTTTTAGACATATGCCCAGCAATTCAGACTCATTTCTGGTCTCATAACATATCAGATCAGGTCCAACAATAGACCATCTATGTGGCAGCCATAAGAACTAAATGAGGGGTGGTAGGCCTTGCCTGTAGGGTAGCTCTCCCTCCCAACACAGTCAAGGATAATTGATTTAGAGCTGGATAGGACCTTAGCAATTATTTAGTCCAATCTTCTCATTCTAGAGAAGAAACTGAGATCTAGAGTAAGGAAATGATTTGTTCAAAATAATATAAGTACCAAGTAGCAATGCTAAGATTTGAAACCAGATCCTATGACTCCAATATGGAATATGGTTTTCAGTTCAGTTGTGTTCTATTCTTGGTGACCACATTTGGGGGTTTCTTGGCAAAGAAACTGGAGTGGTTTGCTATTTCCTTCTCCAGCTCATTTTATAAATAAGGAATTCAGGCAAACAGGGTTAAGTGACTTACCCAGGATCATACAGCTAGTAAGTTCTGAGGCTGCATTTGAAATCAGGAAGATGAGTCTTCCTGATTCGAGGTCCAGAACTCCAACTACTGTGTCACCTAGCTGCCCCTATGTCTCCAAATCCATTGCTATTTCTCTGGTCTAAACCATGCTAGTAAATGTTTTCCAGGCACTCTCATCACCAGCGGATGAGTTCTATCCTCTGCATTTCTGACCATCTAATTACACTTAGGTTTCCTAGTGTGGTAGCATTGAGGCCATACAGTCCAGTAACAACACAAGAGATATTCATTAGCTTCATTTTGTTTTATTCAGTCAGTTTCAAGCTTTGAGGTCTGACAAAATCTTTATCTTCTGGAAAGAATTTAAGCTATTAATTAACAGTCATTTATGCCTTATTATATCAGATTAATAACTGAAAACAAGTTTTGAAAAAGAAAGGAGGAAGCATGAGAAACTTGAGATTCTGAGGGAGATGGGGAGGATGAGTGGGAAAGGACACAGAACAGGAAGGCTTAAGTGTGAAGGCAAACTTTGCTAACTTCACAGTTTTAACCAGGGCAGAGAGCTCTGTTACTTAGCAAAAAAAATTTGCCACAGGGAAACCTTGCAGCATGGTGCTCCCATGCAACTGATGCTACTCTTACAGCAATGTGTGATACAGCTCATATTCTCTTTTTCTGTGATTATTGTATGTCATGCCCTAGACCACAGGTTTAGGACAGAACCATCTTGTGTATGCTCCTAAGTAAATATTTTAAGGTGGAGCCTCATAGATCTACCTATGTATTCTACAGTGGTAAGTTTTTCAGAGGGGTAACTTTAGGTAACAACACAGAGATGACACTTTATAATAAAAAGAGTACTAGTGTTGGTTTAAAATAGAGGAAATAGGACAACCAAGACATTTCCACAATCCCCCCCAAACCACCCATTCTATGCAATTAACAAAGGATCCTTTCCTAAAGAAGACAGGGCCTGAAGTTTGACTGAATCAGAGAATTTCAGATTTGGAAGGGACCCCAAAGGTCAAGAATAAACATCCAAAGTTGTACAAACTAATCCTTATATAGCATGAACTTGAAGACCTTCACTATCCTGATTGCCCTCTTCTGAATGTTCTCTAGAAAGTCAATATAATTACTAATCTATGGCATCCACAATTGAGTATACTACTCTAGATGTGATTGGCCAGGACAGAATTCAATGGGACTGTAACTTCTCTCATACTAGAAACTGTATCTCTCAAAAGAGGTCATATTTACAAAGTGCTTAACAAATGCCTAGCACCTAATAAATACATATTCCCTACCACCCTCCCCTATATACAACCTAAGATCAAATTAGTTTTCTAGGCTTCCAAACATACTTTTAAGTTTGCAGTTCACTTTAAAAAAAGCATTTTCAGATGAACACAGCTTCTCTATCTCATATTTATGAAACTGATTTTTGAACCCAAATGTAAGATTTTTCATTTATTTCTTTTAAATGTCTTCTTGATTGGGCTTAATATTCTAGACTATGAAGACTTTTTTGAATCTTGTCTCTGTCATATAGTGTCATATAGGTAGCCCACCTAATTCTGTGTCATACAAAAATTTGATAGGCATGTCATCTTTACCTTTATCCAAGCTATTGAAAACAATGTTAAACACATCGAGGCCAAGGTGAGATCCTTGGGGTGTTCCACTGGAAAACTCCAAGCTGACACTGACCCACTGGGTCCAGCCATTCAATCAGTTCCAAATACAACTAATCATACTCTCTTTTAGTTCACATTCCTCCATCAAAGTTACCATGATAGATTTTGTCAAATGTTTTGCTAAAATAAAAGTAAATTATGGCTCATTTTCTTTTGGCAGTAACTTTGTAAAAAAAAAAAAAGGACATGAGAATACTAGCAAGAAGATTACAGCAAGAAAACACAAGGATTGTACACTATGACCAGGTGGGATTTCTACAGAAATTCAAGGCTGGTTCAATACTTGGAAAACTATCAGCATAAGTGACCAAATAACAAAGCCAACAGAAATCATATGATTATCTCTATAGATGCAGAAAAAGATTTTGACAAAATATAACACCCATTCCTATTAAAAACACTAGAGAGCATAGGAATAAAGGAGTTTTCTTTAAAATAAGTAATAACTATCTAAGACCATCAGCAAGCATTATTCTGTAATAAAGATACGCTAGAAGGATTCTAATAAGATCAAGGGTAAAGCAAGGATGCCCATTATCACCACTATTATTCAATATCATACTAAAAATGCTAGCTATAGCAATAAGAGAAGAAAAAGAAATTGAAGGAATTAGAGTAGGCAATCAGAAGACAAATGTATCATTCTTTGCAGATGATATGATTGTATACTTAGAAGATCCTAGAGAATCAACTAAAAAACTAGCTGAAATAACTAACAACTTCAGCAAACATGCAGGATTTAAAATAAACCCACATAAAACATCAGCACTTCTATATATTACCAACAAAATCCAGCACCAAGAGATGGAAAGAGAAATTCCATAATTGGTAATCTTGAGCTACATGAATACAATAACAAAACACTTTTCACACAAATAAAGTCAGAAGCAAATAACTGAAAAAAATGTTAATTGCCCATGAATAGGCTGAGCCAATGTAATAAAAATTACAATTCTACCTAAATTAATTTATGTATTCAGTTTATTATTTACTTATTCAGTGATTAAACTACCAAAAACATCTTTTATAGAGCTAAAAAATAATAACAAATTTCATCTGGAAGAACAAAAGGTCCAGAATATCAAGGGAATTAATGAAAAGAAATGCAAGGGAAGGTGGCCTAACTGTACCAGATCTAAAGCCAAAAACTCAAGCTTTTGGGAGAAGAATCCACTATTTGACAAAAACTGCTGGGAAAACTAGAAAACAGTCTGGCAGAAACTAAGTAAAGACAAATATCTCATACTGTATACCAAGCTGAGGTCAAAACAGGTACAAGATTTAAACATGAAGGGTGATACTATGGACAAACTAAGGGAGCATGCAATTGTTTACCTGCCAGATATACGGACAAGAGAAGAATTTATGACCAAACAAGATAGAAAGCACTATAAGATGTAAAATGGATAATTTTGATTATATTAAATTTAAAAGGTTTTACACAAATAAAATCAATGCAGCCAAGATTAGAAGGAAAGAAGAAAGCTGGGGGGAAATTTTACAGTAATTATCTCTGATAAAAGCCTCATTTCTCAAATATATGGAGAACTGAGTCAAAATTTATAAGAATACATGTCATTTCCCAATTGAAAAATGGTCAAAGGATATGAACAGGCAGTTTTCAGACAAAGAAATTAAAGCTATCTATAGTCACATGAAAAAATACTCTAAATCACTATTATTAAAGAAGTACAAATTAAAACTACTCTGAGTTACCACCTCACACCTATCAGATTGGCTAATGTGTCAGAAAAGGATAATGATAAATGTTGGAGGAGACTGAAAAAATTGGAATACTTGGTTATGTGTTGTTGTCCTTCATTCTCAAAGAGGACCAAAATGATATCACTATATTAGAGTCAAGATACAGTGTGTCTGACTGTGGTTAATCACATCAATACAAGCTTGGAATGCTTTACCTCAGGTCAGGCACAAACAGTTCATGTGAACATTTGGGGTGGATTCTCTAAATGTGCATATCTTCATCTTGCATTTCTTTTAAGCTACTTCAATTCTGCTTTGCTCATAGAGCACAGAACCTTCTCTGATGAGGACATGCCATGCTAGGTGCCAGTTTCTCCCACATCATACAATCAATTCCAAACTTCTTAAGAGAGCTACCTTTGATGTCCACCCAATCCACCCAACTCTTGCCTGTGGAATACTAGTGCACTGTTGGTGGAGTTGTGAATTGATCCAACTATTCTGCAGAGTGATTTGAAATCATGCCCAAAAGGCTATAAAACTGTGCATACCTTTTGACCTAGCAATATTACTACTAAGTCTGTATTACAAAGAGATTTTTTAAAAGGGGGAGGGGGGGAAATGGATCAATTTGTATAAAAATATTTATAGCAGTTCCTTTTTTAGCGGCAAAGAATTGGAAATTGAGGGGATATTCATCAATCAGGGAATGGCTAAACATGTTGTAATATATGATTGTGATGGAATTTTATTGTGCTATAAGATGATGAGCAGGCTTATTTCATAAAAACCTAGAAAGACTTACATGAACTGATGCAAAGTGAAGTGAGCAGAACCAGAACATTGTACATAGTAACAGCAATATTGTATGATGATCAATCGTGAATGACTAAGCTATTCTCAGCAATACAATATTCCAAGATAATTCCAAAGGACTCATGATGAAAAACGTTATCCATCTCCAAAGAAAGAATTGATGGAGTCTGAATGCAGATCAAAACATACTATTTTTTCCTTTATTTTTAGAGGGTTTTTTTTGTCTGTTTTCTTTCACAACATTTCTAATACGGAAATATGTTTTGCATGACTGCACATGTATAACCCATATCAAATTAGTTACCATCTCAGGGAGGGAGGAGAGAGAATTTGGAAGGTAAATTGGGAAAAATAATATTATTAAAAACAAACAAAAAATTTTTTAAAATGTTTAGAGAACATGAGGCTACATTGGTATGACATATTCTTGCTGAAACCAATTGCTTAAATTCTTGCTGATTCCTTGCCATCACTTCATTTTCTAGATGTTTACTAACTTTCTCTTTATGTTCTAGAATTTTGCTAGGAATTGAAGATCAGTTCACAATGCTATTTTTGCATTTTCATTCTCTTCCCTAACTTACCAATTACTTTCGAGGGTACCACCATCTTCCCAGTCATCTATAAAGTTACCCTAGTTCAAAGGAGGGAAAATGAAGAATTCACCTAAATTAACATATTACACAGAACTACAAACCTCCAGTGAGGCCTTAGTGCTTCCAGCTGGTTGCTCTTTTCGTGAGTGTAGGCTGATTCCTTTTTGTAATTTCACAGAGTATATTTCCTCAGGCAACTGTCACTTGACCCAGAATGAACTCTTCATCATGCTGCAATCTAAACCATAGACCACAAAGGACAGAATGTCATTGGAACATATTTTCTAACCAACCTTTATCTTCATTTGCCTTTGCATTCAACAGAAAAGAAATCCTCAAGCACCCAGACCCAAAGTGCTAATGCAATGCAGAAAGCTGGCAAGGGCCCACTACACATGACTGACTTGACTATAATTTCTCGCTATGTGATTCCAAGAGCATAAAAATATTCTTTGAAAAAAATCACTCAGTTAAGGAAATGAGGTATTCTGAGGTAATTTCACATAATGCACCTTTAAATTGCAAAGAAAAAGGAGTGATAAAATTTCCTAAATAGGTCTTCTAAGCCAGAAACCCCAGAGAACAGCTATAGAAGAACACTAGAGACACCTAGAAATTCATTGAAGACAAAATCCAAGAAAGGAGCCAACAATAAAATCCATGGTCTCTTATATAAATACATGTGTTGTACCTTAAGCTTGGATTCCCAGAAAGCTATCCTAGATTCTAGGTACTTTGTGAATGAAAATACTCTCCAGCCCACAGTTCATAGGCCTCAATTGATGTGTTCCCTTTTACTAATCAGTCAGAGGGGACAAAGTTCAAAGAAAAACATTTAATGAAATACTATAGCAAGAAAAGTAGTGACAAAATATCATACCAACTATAAACCTGGAGTTTACTGTCTCACAAGGCAAACATCCTTAAAGGAAAATGAGAAGATCACCAGTAGGGTATATCACAAAAGGAGCACATGTGGGCAAGGTACCTACCTGGAATGGTGTGCACATATTGAGGCAGTTCACCCATCTGTTTGCCTCACCACTGCCACCATATACCCTTGCTTCCTATTCTAGTTTGCCTTCAACTATCCAGCTATCTTGAGGTCCATCTAATATTCTATCCACTAGCATTGCTATATTTGTTCTCCCCAGCAATGGAAAGCTTCAGATGTGAACCATTTCTCCTTAGTAAGGCTTCAGCAGAAAATAGCAGATATGAAAGCTAACATTACAGTTGTCCTTTGAGTTTCTCTATCCTTTGACTTCATCAGTTTAACTCTTACTTATAGTCAGAAACCTGTTTCAGTTCCTAGTTTTTCTAATCCCTTGACAGAAGCAAATATTTTCAAGGTTCTACTTTCTCAACTATAAAACTGAAATTGGTGAAGAAACAGCTTTAACTTCAGCATAAACTAGGGCTAGTTAGTAAAGTTAAGGGTACCATAAGGATGTTTTGGTTTTTTTTTTAAGAAATATTGATGGAAAGAATATTAAAGAAGGAATAAGATTGTTATTGGGGGCAAATAGGATGCTCACAACAGATACTGGAGGGGAGAGTTGCTTACTTCTGATTTTCTTAAGATGCTTCTGCCAAAGAAAACAGTATTTGGACTAAAAAGGACAGAACAAAAAGGATTGTTAGGGAGTTGGTATGCAACATTAGCAGGAACATAGCAAGAGAATATCTACCTGTCCTTGTTGAATTTAGTCAGGCCCAGATGAAGTATATTGTTGTTCAGTCATTTTTCAGTCACATCTGACTATACATGACCCCATTTGGTGTTTTCTTGGCAAAGATACTGGAGTGATTTGCCATTTCCTTCTCCAGCTCATTTAATGAATGAGGAAACTGAAATGAATGGGGTTAAGTGACTTGCCCAGGGTCACACAACTAGAGTCAGAGGCCAGATATGGCCTCAGGAAGAAGAGTCTTCTTGACTCCAGGCCTGGCCCTCAATCCACTGCACCTCTTGCACTCTTTATATCAGGAAACTAAAAGAACTGGCAGATGTCATCTTTGAAAGATTTTCAGATATCTACTATATTCCAGACACTGTGAAAAGCACTGAAGATAAAAAAAAAGACAATAAAACTTGATCTCAAGGACGTCACAGTGTAATGAGTAACAATACATATACAATTATGTATAAACAAGGTATGTACCAGATCAAGGAAAAGTTAGTTAAGACTTGAAGTAAGCCAGGAGAGAGAGATGAGGATGGAGAGTATTCAAGACATGGTGGACAGCAAGTAAAAATGCCCAGAGTTGAGAGGTGGAATATACTATGTAAAAAATAGCAATAAGGCCAGGGTTAACAGATCAAAGAGTACACACAAGTGAGTAAAATACAAGAAGACTGGAAATGTAGGAAAGAGCCAGTATATAAAGGGCTTTAAAAGCCAAACAGATAATTTTGTATTTGGTCCTAGATGGAATATGGAGCCACTGGAGTTTATTGAGGGGAGGGGATATGGTCATAAAGTATGTGGAGAGTAAGGTATAAGGTATAAGAAGACTGACATGGTCAGATTAGGAAAATCACTTTGGCAGCTGAATAGAGGATGGAATTGAGAGACTTGAGGCTGGAGGAACAGACTATTTCAATAGCCCAGGTATGAGGTGATGAGAGCTTGAACCAGGATGGTGGCAATCTCAGAGATCTATGAGAGTTATTACAAAGGTAGAAACTACAGGAATTGGCAAGTGATTTCATATGTGGCTGATGGGGGAAAGAGAATGAGGAAATGAGGAAGACACCTAGGTTGAAAGCTTGGGTGACTGGGAAGATTACCTTCCACAGTAATAGGGAAGATAGAATAGAGGAAGGCTTTGGGAGAAAGATAATGAGTTCAGAAAAGAACACATAAGCAGGTTAAGTATTTGGAACTATTGCATTAAATTTGCAATATGTGTGTGTTATATGTTATATATTAAATATATACTATAAATATAAATACATATAAAATTCAAACTGTGAAAAACTAAATCTCAATTCAGAAATTCATTGTTTCATGTTATATTTTAAAAGTTTACATTTTACTTTTCTAGCTATTGAGTTGAAGTGAATATTTGAAGCAAGAGAGTGAGAACCTCTTCATGAAATAGAAATAAGTGGTGTGGTATGGTGTACTATGCAAATGTATGACTTAAAATGAGTTTTAAAAGATTACATAGAACATCTTTAAAATGTGGTAAGATATGCATTTCCTTATCTCACAAAGATGGCTTAAAACAAATCTACACATGAGATGATGGATGTGAAGTGCTTTGAAAGAAAGATGCTATATACCAGATCTCCAAATCATCCAAGCACAAATGCACATTGCTAATTTTCTGCTCGCCCCAGCAGCTACCTCTTACCATACAACCAACTTCCTGCTTCCACTTCTGTTGAGTGGAAAATTTTCAAAGGCGAGCTGGGACTTAGGCCCAACCCCAGATTCTGAGAGGCTCAGCTACAACAAAACCTCTCCCAATGCACCTTTTTTTCTGATTCTTCTAAACCAGGGATTCTTGAGCTTATTTGGGACATAGATTTCTCTAGAAGTCTGGTGAAGCCTATGGATCCCTTCTCAGAAAAAAATGTTTTAAAATGTAGCAAATAAAATGGATAACAAAGGAAACCAATTATATTGAAATACAGTTATCAAAATATAAAAAAATGCATGATGTAGTAATATTTATTCATTAATACACTAAGATGGTATATTTAAAATATAGGCAAGAGAAAGTTATATTTTGTGTTTTGAAGACATATCAGCATGAAGGTTGCTATTGCTTAGTTTGAATAGAACATTAAATTATTGGGTGATCTTTGACAAGGGCAGCTAAGTGGCACAGTGGATAGAGCACTGGACCTGGAGTCAGGGAGACCTGAGTTCAAATTTGGCCTCAGACACTTACTAACTGTGCAACCCTAGGCAGGTTCCTTAACTTTGCCTCAGTCTCCTCATCTGTAAAATGAGCAGATGAAGGAAATGGCATACCACTCCAGTGGCTTTGCCAAGAAAAGTCTCAAATGGAGTCACAAAGGATCAGACATGACTAAAACAACTCAATAATCTTTGACAATGCAAAGCAAGACCAGAGGCTCAATCTGTATAAGGAGTTGTATTTGGTAAAATACAAAACAAAATAAAAAAACAACTTTTACATTTCCAAAATGTTGGTGACCTTTATAATTTCCAAAACGGACTCAACAAAATAAGAATTCATTTTTGATGATACCAGTATACATGTACTAAACAAAAACAAAGAGATGACTACATTAGAGATGTCTGTAGTTTCAGCTACATAATGAAAGGAAAGGGAGGTTGCCAATCCCTTGATGAACTGTTTCACAATATTAAAAGAAATATTAACTATCCTAGAGCATCTTATATCATTTGACAATAAAACTGATTACAATTTGTTTCACTGGTCCAGTCCACAAACCAGCTTGAACATTTTCAAAGCACATGGCCTTACTCAAAGTCTCTCCAATGGTGTGAAGCTTTTTTGATTTGGAATCTGATAGGGAACTTTATAGGACTATTCAAAAAAAGGTTTGTGTGCATTGGCAAATCCAAGTTTTGAAAGGATCCTGGCTTTTTCAAATTGACCTTTATTTTCACAAAAAAGAAATTGCATCTTTAGATACATTTTCAGGATGGATAAATGTGACGTGCTCTTCCAGATTTTCTGGATTCATACTTCACAAAAATTTTTAGGCTTTTGTGTCCCATCATGTTCATTAATGTAAGTTAACTGCATAATTCCTATCTTTATTACACTTCTTTTTCTTCAACATTTCAATTTAAATTGGATCTATAAAAATATAAAATAAATCTAAAACAAAATACATGATTCAATTAATATTTTTGAAAAAAATGTTTTGTATGTTTTTTTCAAAGCAATTAAGCAGCTAGGTGGGGCAATGGCTAGAGTACTGGACTTGGACTCAAGAAAACCTGAGTTCAAATTCTGCTTCATATATTTACTACTATCTGTGTGACCGAGGACAAGTCACTTAACCTCTGTTTGTCTCAGTTTCCTTAAAAGTAAAATGGAGATAACACTAGCACCTACCTCCCAGGGTTGTTGTGAGGATGAAATGAGGTAATATTTGTAAAGTGCTTAGTACTGTGCCTGGCACATAATAGGCACCATATAAATGATACTTACAATAAGTAATTCATTTGATATCTGCATAGAAATAAGTAATTTGTGTTTTAAGTAAAGTGTAAGATATTTAGAAATGCATGTAACAAGTAAAGTAAGTCAAGTTTTATAATTTTTCCAAAGTTTTAACACTTTTAGTGGCTTTTAACTCTTTGATAGATATGCGAATTACAGCAATATTTCTAGAATGACATCATTACTAGAATTTGGCTATTACTGAAAGCAGAGTCTGGTGAAATTCTGTGCCTTCCTAGAAATAATGATTCTCATTCCTAATATTGTTCAGTTTTTCTCACTTATTTTTAAGATGTATGATATTTTCACGAAATAATAGTACATAACACTTGAACAACTTACTATATGTATTTGCTTAGACTTTCTAACAGTGTACAAAAAAAAACATGAAAAAGTAAATAAATATGGGGGCAGCTAGGTGGTACAGTGGATAGAGCTCTGGCCTTGGAGTAAGGAGGACCTGAGTTCAAATGTGACCTCAGACACTTGACACTTACTAGCTGTGTAACCTTGGGAAAGTCACTTAACCCCAATTGCCTCAGCAAAAAGAAAAAAAAAAAGTAAATCAATAAAAGACCCTGTCTACCCATAGAACTTACAACATGTGAATGATCCCTGTCATTGTGCATTCTATTTATATGAACTTACTTTAAATAACACACTACAATAGTTATATCAGTTATCAGACATCTTTGAACTTGCACTCATTGTTCATGTGCCTATATTAGGCATATACATATCTATCCATGTTCTAAAATGCCTTGATGCGTTAATGTAATTTTAAAATTCTTGTTTGAATTGTATGATTTTACAAAACTTTGGCAAACAATGAAAATGACTCACCTCTTTTCACATACTGATCAACAAACAATTGCAGGTATATATGTATGGGTCAGTAAGGTGAAAATATATGACTTCCCTGTTTGGTGGTTGAATGCTACTAGTTGCAGAATTTCTCAATAGTTTGCTAGCTACATTGCACTAGTATTTGTAGATAGGGAGACTGAAATCATATGCAGTCTAGTGACAGGTCTGATACCTACAATAATGTTGAAGTAGTGATGAGTAACCAATATTTTGAGATATCTTCGATATGAAGATTCGATGTGAAAATATCACTGATTTCTGTTGGTGACAAAGTCACTAGTATTGATATTACTGCTGTGATTTGCTGCCATGATTATGTTCATAGTTGAAGAAAATGATAAATTTTAGTTAGTGGTTAATAAAAATAAAGATGTAAATTTTTTTTCCTTTCCAAGTTAATGGATTCCCTAAAATCGGTATATGAATGCAACCTCAAGACTGTGCTTTTCATCTACTTAGAAGATAATAAGTTACCATTAATTCTTAGATTGGAAAATTCTAGAATATATTATTAAAGATATGGATAAATAATATCTAGAAAAAGAAGCAATGATCAAAAAGAGACAGGATGGCCTCATAAAGGCCATGACGTATTCACTTTATTAGATCATATATTTTATTATCTCATTTGATCCACGCAATAACCCTGAGAGGTACAGGTGCTACTATTATCTCCTTTTTATAGTTGAGGAAACTGAGGAAAACAGAGATTAAGTAATTGCCCAGGGTCACAGAACTAGTGTCTGAGGCTGAATTTGAACTCAGGTCTTTGTGATTCCAGGCTTAGCACTCTATTCATTGTGCCATTTAACTGACTTAGAGACTTATCAAACTCAGAGACCAAAAGAATGCTTTTAGTTTGCATAGATTTTAAAGAGTATATAATAAATTCTCTCATGCTATTCTTGGGGAAAAGATTTTAAGATGTGAGCTAGACAAAGTGCCCTGTGGTATGTCCAAGCAATCTGTTTGGCATTGTGTAGTTTAATGTTTATCAATGAGATGGATAAAGTATTAAAGGGAATACTTATAAATTTGGAAGATGACATAAAGCTGAGAATGGATAATAAAGTGGATAAAAGAATCCAGACTCAAAGGTTCTTTTGCAACACTGACAGTAAGTCAAATAAAATCATATGAAATTTAGTGGTTGTAAATGTAAAGACTTTCATTTGTGTTCAAAGAACCAACTTTACAAATATAAATTGGTTGAAGTGTAGTTAGATAGCAGTTCATCTAAAAAAGACCTGTGGTATACTGCAGACATATTGTCACTACTGTGACAATCAGCAATCCAATTCAATATTTATTTAGCCCTGCAAGACATGGTACTGGATGGAGTAATCATAACTGTGAATGTGAACAGGATGAACTCACCAATAAAACAGAAGTGTGTAACAGAATGGATTAAAAACCAGAATCTGACAATATGTTGTTTACAAGAAAAACACTTGAAGCAGAGAGACGCATGTGGAGTAAAGGTAAGGGGCTAGATGAGAATGCTTCAATGGAATTTAAAAAAAAGCAGGGGTAGTAATCATGATCTCGGATGAAGCAAAAGCAAAAATTGGTCCAATTAAAAAAGTTAAGCAGAGAAATTACATTTTGCTAAAAGGTACCATAGACAATGAAGTAATATCAATACTGAACATATATGTACCAAATGATATAGCATCAAAATTCTTAAAGGAAAAGTTAAATGAGGTACAGGAGAAAATAGACAGTAAAACTATGTTAGTGGGGGACCTCAATTTTCCCTTCTCAGAACTAGATAAATCTAATGAAAAAATAAACAAGAAAGAACTTAAGGAGATGAATAGAATTTCAGAAAAGTTAGCTATGATAGACTTTTGGAGAAAGGTAAATAAGAATAGAAAAGAATATACCTTTTTTTCAGTTGTTTCTTTTTTCTTTTCTTTTCTTTTCTTTTCTTTTTCTGCTTTTTGGTGAGGTAATCGGGGTTAAGTGCCCAGGGTCACACAGCTAGTAAGTGTCAATATACCTTTTTTTCAGTGGTACATAACCCCTACCCAAAAATTCACCATGTATTATGGCATAAAACCCTCATGACCAAATATAGAAAAGCAGAGATATGAAATACATCCTTTTCAGATCATAATGCAATAAAAATTCACTCACTAAAAGGCCATGGAAAGAGATTAAAAATTAATTGGAAACAAAATAATCTAATCCTTAAGAATGAGTGGGTCAAAGAACAAATCACAGAAACAATCAATTAAATCATTAAAGAGAATGACAAAAATGAGACAACATACCAAAATTTATGGGATACAGCCAAACCAGTACTTAGGGAAAATTTTATATCTCTAAATGCTTACATCAATAAAATAGAGAAAGAGTAGATAAATGAATTGGGCATGCAACTAAAAAAGAAAGAAAGAAAAAAAAGGAACAAATTAAAATTCCTCAACTAAACACAAAATTGGAAATCCCTAAAATCAAAGGAGAGATTAATCAAATTGAAATTTTAAAAAAAACATCAAACTAAAAAATGAAAAGTAGGAGTTGGTCTTATGTAAAAGTCAATAAAATAGATAAACCACTGGTTAATTTGATAAAAAAAAAGAAAACCAAATTACTAGTTTCAAAAATGAAAAAAGTAAATTCACCACCAATGAAAAGGAAATTAAAGCAATTATTAGGATCTATTTTGTCCAATTGTATGCCAATAACTAACAATCTAAGTGAAATGAATGAATATTTACAAAAATATAAACTGCCCAGGTTAATAGAAGAGGAAATAGAATACTTAAATAACCCTATCTTATAAAAAGAAATTGAACAAGCCATCAATGAGCTCCCTAAGAAAAAATCCCCAGGATCAGACAGATTCACAAGTCAATTCTACCAAACATTTAAAGAACAATTGATTCCAATACTATATAAATTATTTGGAAAAATGGGCAAAGAAAGAGTCCTACCAAATTCCTTTTATGACACAAATATGATGCTGATACTTATACTAGAAAGAGTAAAAACAGATAAAGAAAACTATATACAAATTTCCCTAATGAATATTGATGCAAAAATTTGAAACAAAATACTATCAAGAAGATGTAGCAATATATCACAAAGATCATATACACTACACTATGACCAGGTTGGATTGATATCAGTAATGCAGGACTGGTTCAATATTAGGAAAACTATCAGCCTAATTGACCATATCAATAACAAAACCAACAAAACATATAATTATCTCTATAAATGCAGTAAGAACTTCTGACTAAATTCAACACTCATTCCTATTAAAAACATTAGAATGCATAAGAATAAACTGAGCTTTCCTTAAAATGATAAGCATTATCTATCTAAAACCATTAGCAAACATTATCTGTCATGGAGATAAGCTAGAAGCATTCTGAATAAGATCAGGGGTAAAGCAAGGATGCCCATCATCAACACTATTATTGAATATTATATTAGAAATGCTAGCTGGGAGTCATCTCCAGTCATCCTGATCTATACCTTGCCACTGGACTCAGATGGCTCTGGAGGAGGAAATGAGGCTGGGGACCTTGCACAGCCCTCCCTCACTTAAATCCAACTCACTTGCAAGTCATGGCATCACCTTCCTGGTGTCATGGCCCTCCTTGAGAATGAAGGGCAAACAACAACCAGTGAGCAGTCCAAGTTGGCCCACTGGGGGCCCAACCAGCCAATTCCAGTTGGGCAACACAGTTCCTTCCTTCCTTCCTTCCTTCCTCTCTCCCTTTGCCTTCCCTTCTTCCTCTCCCTCTGCCCACATAGGGTATCATACCCTTCCTTACCTGTGGGTGCTTTGCCCAAAGGAATGTAAAATTTGATGGTTGAAACCCAGCAAGATATCTTGGGGTTTACAGGCTAGATTTCTTTCTTAAAGAACCCAATTCACTCTGGCTCTCATTGATTGACCAACAATAGGTCCCAGCCTAAGCCCCACTTAGTGGTCATTATTTAGGTCCTGAAGCCTCAGAGTGAATGTAAATAGTAATTGTTTGTGTTTTGGCCAGAAACCCTGAGGGTCTTCCCTTCCCAGATTTTTTTAATTAGGTAAAAGGGGCTATTCCCCAACTAATTTCTAACCTAGTTTTAATCACTGAATGGGCATTGCCTCAGTCAAACCAAGACTTGGGACAGACCTTAGCTTAAAAAGGCCAAGGTCTCCGTCTACATCTGAGGCCATCTCCAGTCATCCTCATCTACATCTTGCCACCAGACCTAGTCCACTTCGATAAAGGACAAACAACAAGAAGAAATACTAGCTATAGTAATAAGACAAGATAAAGAAATTGAGGAAATTAGAATAGGCAATGAGGAAGCAAAACTCTTTCTCTCTGCAGAGGATATGATGATATAGATAGAGAATCCTAGAGAATCAACTAGAAAAACTAGTTGAAATAATCAACAACTTCAACAAAGTTATAGAATATAAAAAAAACCACAGAAATCACCAGTATTTCTATATATTACAAAGTCTAGCAGCAAGAGATAAATTCTCTTGATAAAAAATAATGGTAAATAATATAATGGTAAATAATATAAAATTTAAAATAATGGTAAATAATATAAAATACTTGGGAGTGTACCTGCCAAGACAAATCCAGGAACTATATGAACACAATAACAAAACACTTTTCACACAAATAAAGACAGATCTAAACAAATGGAGAAATATTCATGGCTCATGGGTAGGCTGAGCCAATATAATAAAAATGACAATTCTACCTAAATTAATTTACTTATTCAGTGTCATACCAATCAAACTACCAAAGAATTATTTAATAGAGCTAGAAAAAAATAATAACAAAATTCATCTGGAAGAAAAAAAAAGTCAAGAATATCAAGGGAATCAATCAATGAAAAAAAAATGTGAATAAAAGTGGCCTAGCAGTACCAGATTTCAAACTGTCTTCCAAAGTGATCATCCATCAAAACAACCTGGTATTGGCTAAGAAATAAAGGGGTGGATCAATGGAACAGATAAAGTACACAATACATAGTAGTAAATAACCATAGCAAACCTAGTATTTGATAAATGCAAACAAAGATCCAAGCTTTGGGGACAAGAATTCACTATTTGACAAAAATTGTTGAGGAAGCTGAAAAACAGGTTGGCAGAAACTATGTATAGATCAACATTCACACTGTACACCAATATAAGATCAAAATGGGTACACAATTTAGACATAAAGGGTGATACCATAAACAAATTAGGTGAGCACGGAATATTTTACCTGTCAGATCTATGGATAAAGGAAGAATTTATGACCAAACAAGGGATAGAGAGCATTATGAGACATGAAATGGATAATTTTATTATATTAAATTAAAAAGGTTTTGCACAAACAAAACCAAGGCAGCCAAGATTAGAAGGAAAGCAGAAAACTGGGGAAAAATTTTTATAGCAAGTTTCTCTGATAAAAGTCTCATTTCTCAAGTTTATAGAGAATTGAGATGAATTTATAGGAATACGAGTCATTCCCCAATTGATAAATGGTCAAAGGATATAAACAAGCAGTTTTCAGATGAAGAAATCAAAGCTATGAAAAAAATATTCTAAATCACAATTGTTTAGAGTAATACAAATCAAAACAGTTCTAAGGTACCACATCACACCTATCAGATTGGCTAACATGACAAATCAGAAAAATGATAAATGTTGGAGAAGATGTGGGAAAATTGGGACATTAATGCAACCTTGGTACATTTGATACAAGCCCTTCCTAGATCTTGACTACCAAACATTCAAAATCTACTTCAGAAAGGGCAACTCTGATGAACTGGCCGTGTTGTTTGAATGCCAAATGTAGGTTTGCCTAAAAGACTATTTTATGAAGAACTCACACAAGGCAAGCACATACACAGAGGTCAGAAGAAGCAATACAAGGACACTCTCAAGGTTTCTCTAAAGAACTGTGAAATTGATTGTGAGACATAGGAAACACTAGCACAGGACTGCCCAGCATGATGTGCTGGCAAAGAAGGTACTGTCCTCTTTGAGCAAAGCAGAATTGCAGTAGTTCAAAGGAGGTGTGAAATGCACAAATTTAGAGACATCTCCACTCCAAATGTTCACATGGACTATTTGTGCCTGACCTGCTTTCCCACTCATATTGTTCTGATAAGCTATAATTGGACACATAGTACCTTGACCCCAACAATCATATCATTTTGGTCCTCTTAAAGGACACTAACCAACCAAGTACTGAGGCACTTAGGGTACTGGTCATTAGGTACTTGGTAAATATGCAATTATGTAATTAATCCCTGCTGCTCTTAGGTACTTTGCTACTTAGGCAATTAGGTACATAAGTACCAGGGCACTGGATGATCGCTTGTACTATGTATTGTAGTTGACATTTTTTTCAGGGATGGATTGGAAGGGATGGATGCTGAGGTCTTTGGCAACATTTAAAATTCTGCAATTCTTTCAAAAGCTAGTAATTTTTTGACTTGCCTCAATCATAATCTCATCTTTATAACTGTGGGTGTAATTAAAAGCTCTTGCCTGATCCCTCTCCTTTTTTCTCCTTATACTATCATTTGATAACCTAATCAGTTCCCAAGGGTTCAAATATTATCTCTATGTAGATGATTTATGGGTCTCTGTATTTTTTCCTACTATCTCTTTTGAGCTCCTGTCACATATTACCAACTAACTACTGGGCACTTTCAATTGGATGTCCCAAGGCATTTCTTATCCAAAATAAAACTTTTTCTTTCAAATCCACCCTCTTCCAAACTTCCCTGTTTCTGTCAATGTCAGTTAATTTGTTCACAACAAAAACAGGTTCACAACCTTGGTGCCATTAAAAGTAGCAGCTAACATTTATACAGCACTTATTATAAGCCAGGCACTGTACTAAGCAGTTTACAACGATCTCATTTGAGCCTCACAACAACTCTGGGAAGTAGGTGCTATTATTATTCCCATTTTACAGATGAGAAGACTAAGTAGTTAAGTGACTTGTCCAGGGTGACACAGCTACTAAGTATTTGAGGTTAGATTTGAATTCAGGTTTTCCTGACTTCAGGTCCAGCACTCCATCCACTATACACCTAGCTGCCATTGTTGACTCCTCATTCTCACCCCATATATCACTTTCCAAATCATGTCATTCCTATATCTACATTTCTCATATATTCCCTTTCCATTCATTTAGCCACTGAATTATTATAAAAGTCTCCTAATTGAATTCCATACCTCAAACTCAAATCCATCTTCTGAGATAGAGGCACCAAAGTGATTTTTATCAAGTGCCACCCCTCAATCTTAATAAACTCCCGGAGTTACCTATAACCACTATGATACTGTCTGGCATTTGAAGATTTTTTATAACCTCATCTTTCCTGCCTTTTCAGTTTCATTTCACATTACTTTCTTCTAAACACACCGCAGTCCTGACAAACTGGCCTTCTTACTTTTGCTCTTCCTCTTTGTACCTTGGCGTTGGCTGTCCTCTGTGTCTAGAATTCTCTCTCCTCATATCTACCTCCTGGCTTCCTTCAAAACCAAGCTCAAGTGCCACCTGCTGAAGGCCTTTTCTGGTCTCCTCAGCTGCTAGTACCTTTTCCAGCCAAGGTTACCTCTTATGTCTGTTTAGAACTTATTTAGTGTTGTGTCCTCCAAAAGTCACTGCCCTCAAAGAAGAAAGCAAACAACCATTTATTAAGTCAGGAACTGTTAACAACCTTGGGAGGTAGTTGTTATTATTTTACAGTTGAGGAAACGGAGACAAAAGTTAGATGACTTCCCCAGGGTCAAACAGTGTCAGAGTTTATGTATTACTAAGGGGATGGTTAGTTAAAATCATGAAAAGGAAATGATGAGCTCAGAGGCAGAAAGGCTCAATCAAGAATGTCTGGCCAAAACAACCTTGATTTTTTGACAGGGTGATTAAACTGGTAAATTGGAAGAATTCCATAGACACAATTTACCTATATTTTAGCAAAGCATTTGCCCAACTTTATCATGCTATTATTGTCAAAAAATTGTATAGAGATATGGACTAGATGATAGTGAAAATAGGTGGGTTCAGAATTGAAATGACTGAGCCTAATGATGAGCAGTCATTAATGGTTGATTATCAATGCAGAAAATTTCTAGTTGTATCCAGGGATGTGTTCTAGGTTTATTATTTTAGCCAATAGCTTATCAAATTTGAAGATAATACTAAGGTAAGAGGGTTAGCTAAAACAGTGGGTGACAAAATCCATGAGGCTAGAACAATAGGCCAAATTGGCTAAAATTAATAAATTTAAATTTTTACACTTGGTTGCAAAAATATCAACTTGTTTGTAAAAAAAAACTCATTATGAAATATAAAATGGATAATTTTGATTACATTAAATTAAAAAGGTTTTTCACACAGCCAATGCAACCAAGATTAAAATGGAAGCAGAAAGCTGGGAAACAATTTTTACAGCATGTATCTCCGATAAAGGCCTCATTTCTAAAACATATAGAGAACTGAGTCAAATTTATAAGAATACAAGTCATTCTCCAATTGATAAATGGTCAAAGGATATAAACAGGCAGTTTTCAGATGAAGAAATTAAAGCTATCTATACTCATATGACAAAGTGCTCTAAATCACAATTGTTTAGAGAAATGCAAATCAAAACAGTTCTGAGGTACCACATCACACCTATCAGATTGGCTAACATGACAAAACTGGAAAATGATAAATGTTGGAGAAGATATGGGAAAATTGGAACACTAATGCATTGTTGGTGAAGTTGTGAACTGATCCAACCATTCTGGAGAGCAATTTGGAACTATACCCAAAGGGCTATAAAACTGTGCATACCCTTTGATCTAGCAATACCACTACTAGTCCTCATCCCAAAGAGATCAGAAAAAAGGGAAAAGGACCCACATGTACAAAAACATTTATAGCAGCTCTTTCTGTACTGACAAAGAATTGAAAATTGTGGGGATGCCCATCAGTTGGGGAATGATTGAAGAAGTTATGGTATATGAATATGATGGAATACTATTGTGCTATAAGAAATGATGAGCTGGCACATTTCAGAAAAACCTGGAAGGACTTACACGAACTGATGCTGAGTGAAGTGAGGAGAACCAGTAGAATATTGTACAAGGCCACATTGTGCAATGACCAACTTTGATAGACTTTGCTCTTCTCAGCAATGCAATGATCTAAGACAATTCCAAAAGATGCATGATAGAAAATGCTATCCACATCCAGAGAAAGAACTATGGAGTCTGAATGCAGATCAAAGCATATTATTTTCTTTTTTCCTTTCTTATAGTTGTTCCCTTTTGTTGATTATTCTTTCACAAGACTAATGTGGAAATATATTTAATATAATTATAGCCTAAGTATAGCCTAAGACATGCCAGCTTAAGGAGGGGGAAGAGGAGAGAGAAAAATTTAGAAATCAAAATCTTATAAAAGTGAATGTTGAAAACTAAAAATAAATAAAAAATTGTTTAAAAAGCTCTGGATTATTTAATAATTTGATATTCAGTCTGAAATGCCAGTCAAGGAAGTATGGCTGAGAAGTGGGAAGAGGAAAATCTGAGTTTAAGAAGAAACTTTCTTATGTTTAGAATGCTCCAGAGGAGTGATGAGGTACCTCTCCTATAGCTAGTATGCTTCTCCCTTATCCTAATCCTACTGGAAGTCTTCAAAGCAAACTACTTGTTAGAAATGTTGTAGAAAGGAATCTTTTTCAGGTGCCTGTTATAGTCAATAACCTGAGATCCCTTCCATATCAAAGATTCTGTGATCCAGTTAAACTTTATTTGGCAATTCTTTGATACTTCAAAGGAAACAAGATCACATTCATATGAGTACATGCAAATTGCAATCTGTGATCTCCTATATTGTGATTATTCCTCATACCGCCATATACATTCTACTTAAGAGGAGTGATCCAATGAGCAGAAGTCCTTTTGGTTCTTTTAATATGTGCAGCACATAGATGATCTGCAATCCTTCACTCTTATAATAGGAGTGGTCTACCTCCTTTCTCTGTTACACATGCTATTGATGTTTTCTATTACAATTCTTATGTACTGTATGATTGGTGTATGCTAGAGCCTACTTATACCTAATTTGTGCCTTTCCATTACCTCTTTGTTGTTAGTCCATTTTCAGTCATGTCTGACTCTTTATGACCCTATTTAAGGTTTTCTTGGCAAAAATAATGGAGTGGTTTGCCATTCCCTTCTCTAGCTCACTTTACAGATGAGGAAACTGAAGCAAATAGAATTGTCACTTGTGAAGGATTACAGAGCTAGTACTTGAAGTCAAATTTGTACTCAGGAAGATGTCCTGATTCCAGGCCTGGTACTTTATCCACTATGCCACAAAGCTGCCCTCTACTACCTAACCCCTTGGGTCACCTGAAACATTATGAGAATCAAGCAATGGTTTGATAACCTCTTGTTGGTTTTGTTGTAGAGAGGGACTAGATGTCCCTTCCAACTTTGTGATTCTGTGAGATCATGGAGTTTTATAACTTTTTACCATATTATAACATTGAAAATCAACTTCTGAAAACACGTCTGACAAAGACATTATATCATCTCTCCATGAGCAAATATCCAAATGGATATCCAAGAAGATAAAATACTTTTTTCCCCAAAATCCTTACTCCTCTTGCAAAAAAGTGACAGGTGTTTCCTTAGCTCTACAGTGAACACTCCCTTCTCTCCTCTGACACTACCACTATCCTTAAGCAGGCACTCATCACCTCACACTGGGCTACTGTAATAGCTTTTGGTTAGTCTCTTTGTCTCAAATCTCTTGCTAGTAGAGATCTGACCATGTAAAAATATTAATAGTAATAAATAATATTGGATAAAATAACCTGCTCCCTTCTTACCTTTCCAGTCTCCTTGCACCATCATGACCATACTCTGCAATCCAGTGTCACTGACCTCTTTGCTGTTCCTCAAACAAAATGCCCTAGGTCCAGATGTTGAGTATTTTTGTCTCCTATACCTGGAATGCTCTCCCTCTTCATCTCCACCTCCCCTGGATTCCTTCAAGTTTCTGCTAATATCCCATTTTCTACAAGAAGGCTTTCCAGATGTCCTTTACTGTTAGTGCCTTCCTTCTTTTGATTATCTCATACTTATCTTGTATATATTGTTTGTATAATTTTTTCATGTTTTCTCCAGTATTAGAATGTGAGCTCTGAGTTTTTCATTTTGTTTTGTTTTGTTCAAAATCCCAAGTACTTGGTAAAGTGCTTAGAATATAGCTTAATAAATGTTTGCTGACTTCTTCCAATGAAATTCTATCATGACCAAAGATATGCAATTATCTGGAGTTTCTCATACTTGGATTCCTCTGACCCTTTAATTCAAGTCACAGAACCACAGAATGTCAGTCAAAAGGGATGACAAAGACCGTCTTGGTCAACCCATACCTGAAAAAAACATACAACACAACTGATAAATGATCAGTCATTCAGCTTTTGAAGACCTTTAGTGAAGGGAAGCTCCCTATCCTCCTGGTGTACAGCTTATCCCACTTTTGGAGAGCTTCAGTTTTTGGGGAAGCTTTCCTTACTTAGGTATAAATTTGTCTCTTTGTAATTTCTATCCAATGCTTTTAGTCTTGTCCTCTGGGACTAAAAAAGAGCAAGTATTATCCTTCCACTTTATAGCTCTTCACATACTTGGGGACAGTTAGCATATTCATCGTAAAAATTTTCTTCATGTTAAATATCTCCACTCCTTCTGATTTCTCATGGCATGAGCTCAAGACATTTTACAATTCTGATTTCCCTCCCCTGGAGCCAAGAACTGAACGTAGTACTCCAGATGTGATTTGAGCAAGAGAGAAAATTTAAACAAACGCTTGAGTGCTTATTAATGTGAAAGGTAACAAACTAGGTCCATACAATGAAGAATGAGACATGTACATTATCGTCTCCAGAAACTCAATTTCAAGCATGGTCAATCAGTTCTGAAATTCATGCTCCCTCAGTACCTCCTGCCCACACCCATTAGATAGGGTGAGGGTAGACATCAGAGAGTTCTTTCCAGATCCTCTATTTAAGGACAGGGTGCAATGCAGATACCTAAATCATTTTCCAATTGGCTGCAGGACTTCATAATGCCCACAGTTGCCCTTCTACTCCTCCCCCAACCTTTTCAGCTCTTCCATTAAATTATGGGCTCCTTAAGGGCTACAGAGCTTAGCACATAGAAGTACACTGAAGGCATTAACAAATGTTTGACTGACATGATCCATTATCTTAAGGAAAACACTCTCTCTCTCTCTCTCTCTCATGTAATCTGTGATAATGAACAGGGGAAGAACTCTCAGAAGGGATTACTTCTGATTGAGAGAACAAGGAAAACACCATGAAAATATTAGGCCCTGGGGGTTGCATAGGATTTCAGTTGATGTAGACTGGAGTCAGGCAATAGCATGAGCACAGGATTTGTGTTTATGTAAGAACTATCATTCTCACCTCTGTAATACTACATAGCTAACCTAATTTTCTAAGAATCAGTTTAGCTCACATACCCCTTTTTTAACCCCTTAAAAGCTCTACTGCAAAATATCTTCATAGACCACTGGTGTAATAAACATTCTATCCCTTTTCATTCAGTACTCTTAGCATCTATATAGTTCTTTTTAAATTTTACCTTGTTCGCTGGTAATTAAAGACCTAGAGAGAATTACCCTGATCTCCCTTTCCATCAAGTAGATATTTAAATGAGTTTCTCAGTATTCATGAGCATTCATGTAAATCAGTTTCAATTACCTTTTCATGTAACACTAACTTTATCTCTAATAAAAGGAGGAAAGTACCTACTAAGAGTACTGCTGTTTCCTTTTCAGCCAACTGTAGCATCTTACTTGAGAAAAATTAACCACTTTCCAATATACAGTATTTTCTCTTCCTTTTTTATCCCAATCTTCAAGTGATCAAAATTCAAAATCAAATTTTCCACATTTTCAAATGAATGCAGAAATTCAAAACAGTATTTCCTTTAGCTCCTATCCTCAAGATACTTACAACCGAGTTGAATAGTGGAATCATATGTTAAAGTAATAGCAAATAACAAAGGCTGAATGAGACTGCTTGAGAGGATCAAATCCACCAGAGAAGGCTGGATTCTTGAGCAGGGTAGTAAGGGGACAGAGGGACTGAAACAGTTCACATTAACTAAAAATAACTTCCATAAGTAAAGACATCAAATGTACGAGTTGATGTTTTGTTCTTGACAACATTAGAAAACCTAGACTACTGAGGGAGAAGGATGATTGTTGGATAAAAAAAAAAATTGTTAATGCTCCGCATTAACATTGTGGGATCACTGTGTTCCCTTTTGAGAATTCTCTATAATATCCATAAGATTCTATGTGAACACTTTCTTCAAATTTAGTTAATTTTCTTTGCTTCTCTCTCCTATTTCCCATAAATTTCTTACTTGAAATTTAAACTTCTGAAATCTCTGGGTTTTTAAAATTATCCATTTAATTTTTTTCTGCACACCCATAAGATATCAACAGCTGAAATTTTCAAAATGAAGACTCCTTGTAGTTGTAACTTATAATTCATTATATGTAATTTGATCCATGTTTGAATTTAATCCCTTATTCTTTTAGTTACCATAAGATATGTCACCATTCACTTCTAAATGAAGGCCACAGTAATTGTTTAAAATATACTGTATTTGTGAGAGACAAAAAAAAAAACCACTGATGAAGCATTTCATTTCCATAAGTATTACAAAAAGCAAACTTAATTTTATAAAACTATTTACAGGGGTATTGAATGACAAGGGAAAATAATACAAAACGGAATAATTTTAAAACTTGACATATTTTACCCATATCTCCTTAGGACTAAAAGAACACACACAAAATATTTTTAAAACAATGAAATTCTGTTCAAAAGTTGTGGTAAATATATGTGCTAAATTATCAAGTCATGCCAATTTAAGCTTAATAGGTCATTGTATCATGAAATTCATAAAATTTAGAATAGGATGGCATATCTAGCTCCTTCATTTTACAAATGAGGAAAGTGAGGCCCAGAGAGGGGAGGTAACTTGCCTTCGAATGATCACATATAGGTAGTAAGAGTCAGGATTTATAGTGAACTCTTCTGATGCCAAACCAGGGCTCTTTCTACCACATCAATATTTGAAAACCTCTTATAAAATATGAATCCATCTCAGTAAACAAAAATTAACTAGGTCCAGTCTGTGCATTTTGCAAACGACTTAAAAACTGATTATAAAATACAATTTTAAAACTGATCTTCTTACCTTTATTAAGATATAGAGGTAGTAGTAAATCTACATTCAAAATTCTGATAAGAGAATAGAAGTAAAAACTTTAAGCACGAGCACTTTTCATCCTGAATAGGAAAGGGCTAGCCCAGGTGGCATGAAAACAGCCAGGATCACCAAACACTGCATAACACAGTGCTCTGTGGCTTCTTCATGTATGCATAATGTGGGCATGACTATCAGGCAAGTCTTTCCAGCTGGGACTGAACACAAATAATAATCATATCAGGATGTAGCATTACCTTCAAATATGAAAGTCTAAATAAACATACTGATACATCTTTTACACATACACAACAAGAACATGTAAATTAAGACAGTATTAAAAATTTGGCTACTAATATTGAGTAATGAACTGATAACTGTCAACAAATTCATACAAGGAACCACTATATATCACATCAATTCCTATTCCAATAGTAACATAAATTTCTATAGCGCTTTAAGTTTTACAAAGCGCTTTCCTCACAACAACCCTGTGAGGTAGGTGATATACACATTATTTAGATGAGGAAACTTGTCCATTGTCATATTGCTAATTAAGGCTAGAGTAAGATCCAGGTCTCCTCCCTCCAGGCCTCATTCATTTTTTTTTTTAATAGAATAGGGGTAAAGGAGTTTTCTCTTCTTGTGTGGCTACCTAGAAAATAGTTTCAGATTTCTTTCTCTTCAGGATAATAACCAAATCATTTGACTTAAAATTCAAGTCCTACAGGAATTATGTACTTATAGCAAAAATTTAAAACATTTTATCCATTCATCCTTAAGTTACATGAAATAGCTGGCATTTCAAGGTGACCAATCTGAAAAAATTAAATCAATGACATGGTCCACAGTACTCCAAATTATGCGGCTGAAAAGTGAAAAATTTGGTTAGTAATATAGATCTTCTGCTTATGTACTACCATATATTTGGAAACCTCCTCAGTCAGGATGATGAAATTCCAAGTTCTTCATTTGCATTTTTTATATCATAAGTCTCTATATGATGCAAATTGCCTTAAATGGCAGGTTGTGATACTGATTTAGCTAAATTCTGATCTGAAAATATATTTTGCTCATCATAAGTAAATTGCCCCAACTAAATACACCCTGAAATGTAATTTACACTAATAGACAAATTTCTATGAAACAGACTGAATTAAGCACTTGAAAAACATTTTACATCACTAGGAATAAATGTCAAAGACATTTCCCTTATATACTATATTTCATCACATACAAATATTTATTTGATGACTTTTGATATCTGATGTAAAATTATACATATGAAATACTACCTAGACCTAAAAATTTTCAATGAATACGTGTTTAATACACATCAAGATATATGAGTCTGCATTTAGTTAACAAAACAATAAAATGGTTAATCTGGTTATTTTGGCCATCTTTAACAAATAATCTGCAAAATGCAAATGAGAAGGCATGGAGTTATGCCTTGCTTTTTATATTTAGAGCAGCAAAATCATTTATTAATTAAAATTATATAAACAGCAAAAGAAAGAGTGTCTAATAAAATTATTTGGCACGTTTCTTAAAGAAGAAACCACAGACAAGAAAATGTGAGAACATCATTGATACAAGGATATGATTCAATACAATGAATGGCTGGAATTGGCATTTTTACTCACTGAACTTTTTTTTAGCCCTCAAGTAATTAATTTACTATTGCACAAATAACTGTCCAGGAAGTTGCCAGCAAGTTCGCTCCAAAATCCTCCTACCCTTAATCATAAACAATACCTGTTAACTTAGATGCACAGAAAAAAAAATCTTATGCACTTGGGGTATGATCGTCTATGAAAAAATACTTATCTCCTCACCATACCTTAGAAAAAGATTACCATTTTATAAAGTTCTGAAAGTATAGCCAGTTACAACACCTGTTCTCTGCATGTAATTGCTCATGAATTATTTCAAGCTCA
The DNA here is from genome assembly GCF_900497805.2 of Vombatus ursinus. Classification (NCBI taxonomy): domain Eukaryota; kingdom Metazoa; phylum Chordata; class Mammalia; order Diprotodontia; family Vombatidae; genus Vombatus; species Vombatus ursinus. The sequence goes on from NW_020954619.1 coordinate 23,503,742, forward strand.
CAAAATTTTAAGTAGCACAGACATAAGAGACGGAAAGTTTTTATTTTGCTGACTTTCACACAAACCCTTTTGCTGAAAAGCACAAGATGCATACACAGTGATTGTATTTTGTAAAGAATAACTAAGCGATAATTCAGCTGTAAACAATGATATAAACAAAAGCTTAAAGGGATATTTTATGAGAATACTTCACTAAAAGTAAAAACAAAAAATATGAGCAGGGGGCCCTTGACCTTAATAAGAAAAAATTCAAGTTAATATCAGTGCATGTTAAGAGCAACTAATTTTCCAAACATCTTGATACATAAGCAAATGAACTTATAAAATAAGAATTATTTTATTAGGCTTTCCAGTCTGTGAGAAAAGTGTGTCAGCATAATCAAAGAGCCAGATGTTCAAGATGATTTTCATTCTAGTCACACTGCTATTTTGTATCACTGTGGAAGAACATAACTTAAACAATAATGCACTTTAAAATTTTACCTAAGGTACACCAACTAGATATCCAGTTATTAGGTGAAAAATAAATATCATAATTATTTTTGTGGAGCTTGATTATTATCCTAACTTAACTAGCTGTGGTGTGTGTGTGTGTGTGTGTGTGTGTGTGTGTACTTGTGAGTCTTAAAAACATTTTCAAAGACAGTAAAAAATTTGTTCTAAATTTCATGGTAAAGGAAGTTTAAAATAAGTTTGGCATTATAACACCGCACATAGATCTGCCTATGTCAGAGTTAAACCAATTTTATGCTGCTTATGTATGCCATACTTAAGTCTTCAAAGCTGTTACTTAAAATATAGTTTACTCACTCTGTTTTCAGAGAAGCACACTGTATTGTATTAAACATTATTTATTGTAATTGTTTTCATGATTCATCATGATTTAATTAGCGTCTCTTGCCTTAGTCACTGATGCTGCAAATCCAGTAACAAAAACCCAGGGTTAACAAATCTAAACCTAGAATTGTGACCCTAAAGGACTACTATAAATGATAAGAAATAAAAAAAAAAGTAAAACAGTCATTGCAAACCATATCTTGTTCTATGGTTGATGAGTGTAATGACTCAGTTGTCAAAATGCAATTTCTTAATTTGATTCAGTGAGCCACAAACCCCATTAAAATGGAAAACTCAAAGAATCAAGGAGAGCAATATTAATCTTTTGCCTTGTGGCCAGGTCAAGATTTTTCCAACAGAATTGGAAAAAAAAAAACACATTTTCTAAAGGAAGATCATTCCCTTAGTCCTGCTTGATGGAATAAATATCCCATTGCCTCCAGGAACAAGAATTTCTTGACGTGAGACAACTGCAAAGAGCATTGGCAGTAGCAGTGAGAACCTCCAAACAAAGGGTTCAATTTTAAGCAGGACAAATACTGGCTGGCTATGGATTTCTTTTACTAATAGTCTACTGTATAAACCATACATATCAACACTACAATCTCTAATTCAAATGAAAATTATATGATAGTCAATGGAATTATATGATAGTAAAATAAAAATAATTTTCTTTTTTTACTAAATATTAAGTTAAAAACCAAACTAGTAGGCAAAAGGCACATGCTTAAAAGTTTAGCAGAAACATTTGAGTGCTTTATGCTACCTCAAATATACTTTTGACCCATTAAGAGTAAAAGAATAAACATACAATTCAAATTGATTGCTCAGATAATTATGAAGTAACAGAAAACTTAAATGATCTACTATTTATGGCACATATGTTCTAGTTAGCTTAGCTGAAATCTTTATTAAACTGAACAATTTTTAAAAATGTTTTCCTACAATTTGGTTGGGTGACAATTTTAGCTTAGACTTAATTTTCATTATACTTTATACATTCTTCTGTGCACAGCACAAGGTGTGAAAATTAGGCTAATTTGATTAAAAATAGACATAGTGAAATGTTTTACATATATAAGTAATTAAATCAGCTAATAATGAAATAATGAAAAGACTAGGTAAAAAGAGCTTCTTCCCCATAAACATTTCTTGTGTCTTTATACATTTCCTTATCTAGGTACTAATTTCTTAGACTTCTGTGAAGAAACACACTGACCAACAACAAAAAAAGTCACATAACTGCAAAATACTAGCTTTGTTAGCTACAATTAATAAAGTCACAAGTTGTGGAAAAAAAAAACCAACCTAAAATAACAAAAAAAAAATGGAAGAATATATACTGCAAATTAATATCCAGGAATATATTCACTGATCAACTTGAGTTACATAAAAAATAACAAGCTATACACTTCCATTAATTTTCTGTAGTTCATCCAAAACTGACATTAAGTTCATGGGGAATGCAAGGTATAACACAACTCAGTATATCTATTCACTTTACAGCAAATTCAAGAGTAAACTTGTAAAATTACGTATGCTTATCCAAGACCAACCACAAATAGGCTGAAGTCACAAATTGTAATTTATCCAATGTTCAGTCAATAAGGCTTTATTTACACTTCTTTATAAATTCAGGAAACAGTTTAGTGAAATGTGCAGCTGTCTCTCAAGAGACAGGATAGCTCATTCCACTGATTGGAGACAGCATTTGCTTACACTTTAATACTAACCAACAGGCAGCCAATTACGGTTCCATATATCCAGGTTTTCACATACAATTTCCTTCCAGACTCTGTCATGAGCATACTAGCAGTCAGACCACCTAAGAATAGTAAAGATGGCAAAGTTTTCTTGAGGCTTAGTTTGGAATTAATACATTTCCCTGGAAACTTGCTTCTCCTTTGGGAATCCGGTGAATCATAGAATTCTATCAGCAACCTATGGATACATAAAATAGAAGTGGAAAGTTGTTTTTTTTTATGGGTAATTTCTTTCTTAGTAGCATATATTCAGTATTATAGAATGACAACGTAAAGCGAATACCTGCTAACATAATGCCATATGGTTAGGAAGTTTAACGTCATTTTCAAGGAATATAAATTTTTTGAGGTCTACGAAAATGTGGATTATTTCAATCTACATTTAATTAACATCATTTCATTTTAAAAAAATCTTTGTTAGAAAAGAGAACATCTGGGAAGGAGAGGGGCAGAGACATAGAGGAAAATCTAGGCAATGTAAATAAAAATCTAGTTTAAAATAGAAAAATGGATAAGGAAGATATGAAAATAACTCAATAATCAGTATTCAATATACCAAGTACATGAATTATATGGGTAGGAATATCTATCTGACAAGAACTTCTGGGAAAACAGGAAAACAATTTGGCAGAAATTAGGTTTATACAAAGATTTTACATCATGAAACAAAATATACTCAAAATGAATACCTAACCTGAATATAAAAAGTCATACGTAAGTAATGTATCTTTCACAGCAAGAGCTAAGTAAAGAATTCTTAACATAAAAGGGGATCTAGATAATCACAAAAGTTAGAGTAGATTTTTCCATCAGGTGAAATTTAAAAAGCTTTTACCCAATAAATGCAGTTGTGGGTCACAACTCCACATGGGGTCGCAACCCAGAGTTTAAGAAGTGCTGATGGGGTTGTGAGTGGAAAAAGTGTAAGAAGCCCTGAGCTAGTATAAGAAAAGAAGCTACTAACTGGGAAATAAATCTTTGCTTTAAATATCTCAAATGAAGGTCTAATAGCCAAAACATGTAGGAATTCAAATAAGGATCAAAAACCATTCCTTAATAGATACTCTCAAAATATATGAAAAAAGAAAACATTTTTAAAAAGTAATAATTGCTAACTAGAGAGGAAGCAAATTAGAGAGGTAAAGGAGAAAAGGCACTGACTATAGAATCAGTGGACCTGTGATCAAACGCCTACGTGATGTCATGATTCCTCTATGTCTCCGTTTTCTCATTTGTAAAATCAGCATTAGACTAGATAGTTTCTGAGATTCCTTCTAGCTCTAGATCTATGCTCCACTGCAGCAAATCACTAATAAGAAAAATGCAAATCAAAACAACTTTGTGGATTCCCATCCAGCAAGGAGGCAAAAATATGCCAAAAGAGGAAAAGTCAATATTGGACATGTTGCTCAAAGACAAGTACATTAATGCACTGTTTGAGTAATAATGAACTGATCCAATAATGATGGAAAGAAATTAGGAATTCTGAGAAATGAGTGACTAAAATTTCCATACCATTTGACCAAGAGACCTCCAAGGAGGTCAAAGAGGAAAAGAAGTTCCTAAAATAGAACTTTTGATGATAGCAAAAAAATGTTGCATGAAAGCAGAAACTGTTTCATTTTTGTCCTTGTATCCCTAGGAACCTGTCCTGTTCCAGGAATATAGTGCTACATAATGCTTTAAGTTATCAAGTATAAATTCTGCTTAGCATTTTAAAAAAATCATCACAATCTAGCTCCAACCTAACTTTCTAAGCTTATAACATTGTCCCCACCTCCCACCCCTGGAACTTCTATATTGAAAACTGGTCTACTTGTTATTCATTGTACATAATGTCCCCTTTCCTATCTCATGTCTGAAATGAAGTTCATGCCTCTTAGAATCTCTAGCTTTGAAACAATACAAGGAACAATTTGAGAAAAAGCTAGGAAGACTTAAATGAAATTATGCCAAGTAAAATTAACAAAATCAAGAAATCAATTTATATAGCAACAACCACAATGTAAAGAAAGACAACTTTGAAAGACTTGTGAAATCTGCTAAATGAAATTAACAACCACAACTTCAAAGGATCAATTAAGAAAAGCATAATACTAACATCTTGAAAGAGGGGTAATGGATTCAAGGTACAGAAAAAGGCCATGTGTTTTTGGACATGGTATATGTATGGAATTATTTTGCTTAACTGCTTATTTATTACAAAGATAAAGCTTTTCAGTTTGTTTTTAAAGAGGGAGTAGGACATTGCAGGGATGATAGGAATAGCATTGACAAAAAAAAAAGAAAAAGGTGATTGAAATAACTTTTACATAATTACTAGTAACAATACTAGACATAGGTTTTACATTTTTCATACATAAAACATATAAGCATTCTATCCTTATTTAGTTCCTTATAATTGGTCATTAGCATGTATCTTATATTTCTATTTACATGAGAATATTAAGATTAAAAGAATGTTATTCCATAATATCCAACTATTAGAACGGAACAAAAATATCATGTTTAGAATACAAATAGTTATGTTAATATTTATATGGTCTAAAAGTCATCCAATCCATGATTCATTCTCTTTTTCTGACCCTCTGTCACCATCAGTGAGGAAGCAGAAAGAGGTCACACAGGACTGAAGGCATTTTTGTATTTTCTCTGTTTTGTCTGTTATGGTAAAAGAATTCTTTTTTTTCAGGAGGACATGAGTTGAAATCCAGCTTCAGACACTTGACACTTATGGACTGTGTGACCCTGGGCAAGTCACTTAACCCTGATTGCCTCACTAAAAAAAAAAAAAATTATTTTCTTTTCCTAAGCAAATTCTTTAATGTATGTGTAGAGAATAAAATAACTCGGAATGAAAAAACTGCCAATTCAATTTGAAAATTCTTTTAGTCACATAAAAATGAAGACACTTAACTTACTCATAGAATGAAATCTAACAGACATTGTTTGCATAAAAATTGTCTTCAGATGTTAAAGATGAAGATGTTCAGTCACATGCAGAATCGTTTTAAGTATACACATTACTTACTTATCTTTTATTTCAAAGCGGTCATGAAGCCACCTTCTCATAGACAACTGTTCTTCTGGGACATCTTTTTTGTCTATGCGATCAATGTGAATATGAACTTTTGGACATTCTTTGCATAGAAATTCTAAAAAAAAAAAATGACAAATGATACCCACAGCCATTTTAATGAAATGAATGGAAAATTCATGCTTTTTGGTTCCATATTGATATAGAATCGTGAAAATCTGTTTATTTTACTTCTGCCATAACTTCAGAAGGCATTATAATTAAACTGATGATAGATTATATTTTTCACTTAAAAATAGAGGAAAATGTAAAATTCCTCCAATGACAATTAAGATACTGAGTCTGTTTTTCATGATGATGCAGCAACAAAGACCTTGTAAAAAGCAAACAGTTGAAAAATTTAGGGATCTAGGCTGTAAAGGAAAAGGAAGTTAGAATGCAGCAGGATCAATTCTTCTCTTCAGATGCAATCTTCTCTCCCTGTTTCATTATAATATCATCCAGACAAAACTGGGATACCCTTTGAAATCTCTTTACAATTCAGCTGATTTTTCTCCCCATTCACTGGAACAGAAACTGTTTAGTCTACTACTCTAAAATTTCCAAGGAAGATGAAGTATTATAATCTAATATAACTCACAACTGTCATGTTATAACTATATCTAACTTAGCATTTCTTACACAGCTGATAACTAGATATGCATATGTCCCAGGGTAGGAGAGAAATTGGGAGTTATAGAACCATCATTTGTCTGTGATGCTAAAGAAAGAGGAAAAAAAAGTTGTGTACTGGAATACCAGAATAGAAGAGGAAGCTGAGAAATGGGAAAATTCTCAAGGAAAGGAATGTGAATTATGAAGTTTTCTTTTTTAATTATTGTAATTTATTGAGGTGGTTTGCCTCAAAGAGAACATGACTATGGAGTCCCTTGATGGATGTGTATTTAAAGAGAAGATGCATCCTAGGGATTACAGATAGATCAGTCAGTCAACAAGTGTTTATTAAGCATTTACAAAATGCTAAGCTCTGTACTAAGCCCTACAAACAGAAATAAAGGCAAAAATATGATGTATGCCATCAAGAAGCTTACAGTACAAATATGAGATAAACTCAGAGAAAAGGTACTTGTGGGGAAGGGGAGAAAAAATGGGAAAGGCTTCTTCCAGAAAGTAGGGTTTGAGGAGCAACTAGGTGGTACAGTGGACAAAGCTCCAGCCTTGGAGTCAGGAGGAGCTGAGTTCAAATCCAGTCTCAGACACTTGACACTTACTAAGTGACCCTGGGCAAGTCACTTAACCCCAATTGCCTCACCAAAAAAAAAACAAAAACAAAAACAGAAAGTAGGGTTTGAGCTCATTCTTAAAGAATCAGGGGGTAAAGATGAAGAGGGAGAGCATTTCAGGCATGGGGACAGCAGGCAATAAAAGGGCATGGAGTTAGGAGAGAGATTTGGGGGGAGTAACATGTTTTAGGAAAACCACTTTGGCAGCTAAGTGTGGAGATTAGTGTGGGTTAAGACTTGAGCCAGGGAAAGAACTGGAAATTGAGGGGATGCCCATCAATTAGGGAATGGTTGAACAAGTTGTGATATATGAATGTAATGGAATACCATTGTGATGTAAGAAATGATGAGCAAGCGGACTTCAGGAAAACCTGGAAAAACTTGCATGGACTGATGATGAGTGAAGTGAGCAGAACCAGGAGAACATCATACACAGTAACAGCCACATAGTGCGATGACTAACTTTGATAGACTTAGCCTTTCTCAGCAATGCAAGGATCTAAGACAACTCCAAAATACTCATGATAGAAAATGCTATCCACATCCAGAGAAAGAACTATGGAGTTTGAATGCAGATCTAAGTATACTCTTTGCTCTTTTTTTTTTTCCTTCTGTTTTGTTTTGTTTCCTCTTTCTTGTGGTTCTTCCTATTCATTCTAATTCTTCCTTACAACATGACTAATGTGAAAATATATTTAATAGGAATGTAAATGTACAGCCTATATCAGACTGCATGACATCTTGGGGAGGGAGGAGGTAAAGGAGGGGGAAGAAAATTTAAAATTGAAAAGCTTATGAAAGTGATTGTTGAAAACTAATAATAAATTAATTAATTTTAAAAAAAAGACTTGAGCCAGGGAGACTAACCAGACCAATCAGAAGCCTCCACCTGGGTGGCAGCTTAGCGTAGAGACAGGGACATACATAAGACATGTTGTGAAGGTAAAAATGATAAGACTTGGTAACAGATTGGATATCTATGGTTTGAGTATGAGTAAAGTCAAGGATGACAATAGGGCTACAAGCCTGAGTGAAAGAGAACATGTAATAGTAGTCATTAATAGTTATAGTAATATTTGTTAGAGAGGAACTGGGGGGAAATTTAAGTTCTATTTTGTACATGTTAAATTTGAGATATCTATGTGATCTGCCGTTTAAGACGCCCAGTGATAGCGATGATGTGAAACAAGAGCACAGAAGAGTTGTTAGGGAATGGATGAATAAATCTGACAATCATCTGCGTAGAGATGATAGTTGAATCCACGGGAACTGATGAGAAATCACCAGATGAGATAGTGTAGAGAGAGAAGAGGTTGTTTTGCTCCTTGTTTTATTATTCCCTATACCCATAACTTTTAATTAGTTAAATTTATTAATATACTGTAATTAGCACCTAAAGAGGTATCCTAACATATACAGAAATACCTTATTTTTATTGATTTGTTTTTATTTGACAAAAAAGGTTAAAATTTTAATTTTCTGCTATTATTGTCTGAAAACTGGGTTTTTCAGAGTTTTAATCTCAGTTGGTGATCTAAATGCTATCTAGTAATTATTAATACGTATCTAAACACATTTCAGAATGGGAAAATATTTCTGTTTATGGAAACCTCTCTTTTTAACCCTGTAAAGAAAGAGAGATAAGCCTCTAATCATGTACTACTATATATGGGGGTAGCTAGGTGGCACAGTGGATAGAGTGCTGGACTGGAGTCAGGAAGACTCATCTTCCTGAGTTCAAATCTGGTCTCAGACACTGACTAGCTGAATGGCCTCAGCAAGTCACTTAACCCTGTTTGCTTCAGTTTTCTCACCTGTAAAATGGTCTAGAGAAGGAAAGGGCAAACAACTCAAGTACCTTTGCCAAGAAAACTGCCCAGATGGAGTCACAATTAGTCAGACACAACTGAAAAATGACTGAACAGCCTACTATATATACATGTACCCCTCCATTATTTTCACCATATAACTGACAACTATGTCCTTAACACTTTTTAAGCAGTGTGGCATAGACTCACATACTACAAATGATGCATCTTTTTAAATAGGGCCTATGAATGATATGCCTGGAAAACAAATCTAATTTCCAAGATATGTAACACTAATTCATATTTATAGAAATAAGAACCATTCTGTAATTGACAAATGATGAAAGAATATGAATTGGTAGGTTTTTAAAAGCATTTTTCATCTTTTTTTTTTAATTTAAAAGCATTTATTTTGTTTTCCTTCCAAAACCCAATTCCTCCAACAAAAGGAGTGTGTGTGAGAAGAAATGGAAAAGCAAAAAATTTTTAACAAATTAGTAAGCAAAACACATCCCCACATTGTTCGTGTCCAAAAATGTATGTCTTATTCTGCATTTGGAGCCCATTACCTCTCTGACAGAAGTTAAGTAGCATGTTTCATTTTTCGGCACTTTGAAATCATGGCTTGTCAAATGTTTGATCACAGTTATTCTTTCAAAGTTGTTCATTTTTACAAAATCATTATTATATAAATTGTTCTGCTTTTGCTCACTTCACTCTGCATTGGTTCACAATGATTAAAATCATCCCAGGTCAGCAAAAAACAAAAAAGGAGGCGGGGGGACAGCTAGGTGGTACAGTGAATAGAGCACCAGCCCTGAAGTCAAGAGGACCTGAGTACAAATTTGGCCTCAGATACTTAACACTTACTAGCTGTGTGACACTGGGCAAGTCACTTAATCCCACTGCCTAGCCAAAAAAAAAAAAAAAAAGTCATCCCAGGTCCAACCTTTCATGATTCCTTACAAAACCATATTATTCTATAATATTAATTTATCGTAATTTGTCCTATTATTCTATTTGTTGGGTATCCCCTTAGTTTCTACTTCTTTGCCACTACAAAAAGAGCTACTATAAATATGTTTGTACATATAGATCTTTTTTCCTGTTGCTTTATCTCTTTGAGGTATAGATCAAAGGGTCTACAGGGATGGGAAACCTGTGCCCTTAAGGTCACATGTGGCCCTCTAGGTCCTCAAGTTGACCCTTTGACTGAATCCAAATTTCACAGAACAAATCATCCCCTTAATAAAAAGATTTGTTCTGTAGAACATGGACTCAGTCAAAAGGCATCCAAGGACCTAGAAGGCTACATGTGGCCTCGAAGCTACAGATTTCCCACCCCTGGGCTATACAGTTTAGTAACATTTCAAGCATAGTTCCAAGTTGCTTAATAGGATGACTGGATAAATCCATAGCTTCTGAAGCAGTGCATTAATGTGCCAAACAGGCAACTTTAAAAGAAAAACATACAAGTTATCAACAGTCAAATGATATAACAATTTGAATCTATGCCAAAAAAGACATTAGATTGTGATACCCTTTGATACCACTACTAAGATTATAGCCCAAAAAGATTTAAAAAAAGAGGAAAAGGATCTATATGTACAAAAATACTTTTTATCAGCTCTTTTTTTAGCAGCAAAGAAGTGAAAATTAAGGAATAGCAGAACAAAGTATATGAATGTGATAGAGTATTATTGTGTTGCAAGAAATCGTCAATGAAATAGTTTCAGAGAAACCCAGAAGACTTATATGAACCAATAAGAGTGAAGTAAGCCTCATCAATTGGAAGAATGTTTAAACTAGCTATGGTATATGAATGTAATAGAATGCTATTTTGCCTTAAGAAATGATGCAAGAGGGCAGCTAGGTGGCGAAGTGGATATAGCTCCGGCCTTGGAGTCAGGAGGACCTGAGTTCAAATCTGGCCTCACACACTTGACACTTACTAGCTGTGTGACCCCAGGCAAGTCACTTAACCCAGACTGCCTCACCAAAAAGCAAATAAATAAATAAATGATGAAATGATGCAGGGTTCCAAATTGTTTTCAGAATGGCTGAAAGCAATCTACAACTCCATTCACTACAACTAAAACTGCCTATTACCCCTAGCCTCTTTAATACCACCATTTTCCTTTTGTGTTAACTTTGCCAGTGTAATGGGTGGTGGAACCTCAGGGTTATTTTAACCTTCATTTATCTAATTATTAGTGATATGGAGCATTTTTTTCGGACTGTTGACAACTTGTATTAACTTAATAATAACTTGTAGAGAAACCTAGAAAGTTTTGAATGAACTGATGCAGAGTGAAGCAGAAACAGGAAAACATTTTATATAATAAAACATTATTGTAAAATACAAACAACTATTAAAGATTTTAGAACTCTGATCATCCCAATGACTGACCACAATTACAGAAGAGTTAGGCCGAAACATGCTCTCTTGACCGAGAAGAGATGGACTCAGATTGACACATTTTGGGGGGATGGCAGGGGGATGGAAGGTACATGACCAATGGAGGAATTTGTTTAGTTGATTATAAATGTTTGTAACAAGAGTTTTGTTTTTTCTTTCTCAATTGGGTAAGGGGAGAAAGGGAGACGAAGAGTAAGATAATTTTTGTTGATTGAAAAATATTAGTTTTTTTTTTTTACTATAAAGATATATAAAAGTCTGAAAGCCTCATGAACTCTGATTAAGGCAAGAAGCAACCACAATTCCAAAGGATCTATGATGAGGTTTGCTACCCACTTCCTAGCAAAGACATAATGGACTCAAGATACATAATAAAACACACATTTCTGGATATGTCCAATGTGAGGATTTTTGCTTGACTATGCCTATTTGTTGAAAGGATCTTGTTTTTCTTTTATTTTTCAATGGAGGAGAGTTATGTACAGGGTTTAAAATAGGTTACTAATTAATCTCTTGAGTTACATTCCCCAAATACATAAGAGCAACATCTTATAACATGTCATTCCATATCATAATAACAGCTAACTGAACTGGCAAATTCTAAATATGCCTGATAAATGCAAGTTGGATAGAGGTCACACAACAATTTTAATTTTACTTACTATTTAGCAGTTTACTAACTCTTGTGTTTTTATTTTTTATTCATTCCTGTACTAGCAAAATGTATACTACAAATTTTAAAAGAAAAAGAATTGTATCTATGATGCTTATTTGTATTATAATTTTTTTTTTAAATCACGCCTTCCCTGATACAACAATCTCAAGACATTGAGGAGATAATGGGAAAAACTTGGAAAATATTCTCAATGATAAAAAGTTAGGATGGAAATTGGAGAAATAAATAGGATCATTAAGTTTTAGAGGATCACCTAAACACTCTCATTTTACAGATGAGTCTCAGAAAGTTTATGTGATCGACTATGATCACATAGCCAAGTAATTATCAGAGCAGGGATCTTATACAATAATATCTCTAATAATACTAATATAGTTCTAATGAAATTAAGTAGAAAACAGATTGCAAACATTATGAATATTTTATTTCACTGAATAAGCAGGCTTAGAATTTCTGGTATTTTTTTTTAAGTTATTTGACCAACAAAGTCAAAAAGTCTCTTTTTTTTTTGAAGGCAATTGGGGTTAAGTGACTTGCCCAAGGTCACACAACTAGTAAGGGTCAAGTGTTTGATCTGAGGCTGGATTTGAACTCAGGTCCTCCTGACTTCAGGGCCAGTGCTCTATCCACTGCACCACCTAGCTGCCCCAAAAAGTCTCTTTCTAGATTGAAATTTTGCTGACTAGAGTTCTATCTAACTCTTCTTCTAAATGCACACTATATAATGTAGAAATTATTCATTATAGAAACAAGATAATGGAAATATCAAATTTAGGCTGCTCTAACTGAGAAACTTCTCAACTTAGTCTCCTGCTTAACACTTGAACCTAACTAATGTGAAAGACAAATGGAATAGTTATTCATTCTAAATCATTCTCATTGCATTAAAATTATATGGACAATCAAACACTTAATTCTCTTCTTTGCCCCCACAAATCAGCTGCCTAAAGATAAAGGGAAATACTTTCCCAAAAGATACCCAAATCACATTAAAATTGTGTTCGAATATCAATGAACACAATAGGTTTACATTCCCCACATGTCTTATCTCTATATTTAAAAAACACTCCTCAGATTGAGAGCAAGAAGCAAAGGTTAAGTAGGGTATATGCTTTTCCATTACTTTAACCTTTCCTTTCCCTGCCAAATGGATATCATAATCCACTAACAGATTATTTTTCCCCACATGCTTCCTTTTGTCCTACCTAAAAATATTCAATAGCTGCCTTTGTTGCCTAGTGAATAAAGTCTAGTCTCCTTGGCTGAGCATTCAAGGCCTTCCACAATCTGGGGGATCCACAAAGATTCATAGATGAATCTTGTTCTTACTCTCTAACCTTAACTCCCATTATTTCCTTACATGAAACCTACAGCCTAGCCAGAGGTCTTTTGTTTATGTCAAGAACTACGACACACATTCTTAACTTCAAACATTAATGCCATTTCCCAACTAGAATGCCATCCCCTCTCCTCTAAGTAGTGCCTTTACTTTAAGCCTTACCTCCTTCCATGAAAACTTTACAGATTACCAGAGCTCCCAGTGACAACTACTTTCAATGGCACTCCTTTAGTACCTATGTATTGCCTCAACCACTCTTATTTCCTTAATTAGACTTCAACTCCATGACTGCAGGGGCCACTTCACCTCTTTCTATCACTGGAATCTAGCACAGTGTTCTATAAAGAGATGACATTAAAGAATAGTTACTGTGCTAGTGTTTTTACTTTAAGTATCTTTTTATATGGGAGGATTATTAAAATTGCAATCCCAAACTAGCTCCACTAGCCATCTGCTAGTTGAAATTAGTAGATGAGAATGATTAGAGAAAAAAGAACAGAAAGGTTAAGAATGAAACTTTTGCATTTAAAGAACAAAGTAAAGAGGTAGAATCAAAGAAGAACAAATCAACAGAATAATAAAGAAAAGATTTTTGAGAAAGAAAAATTGGTTAACAGTGCTTTCAGTTTTTATGAAAAAACTTCCCATAAATTAAGATAAATCAATTTTAAATGACATTACATAAATGCCAATTAATGTTATTAAAATGAAGTTTAGTTACAAATGAATTCAAGTTTTAGCTTACTACAATGAGAATTCCAATTTTTTCTACTATTTGAACCAATACATTGCATTCAATGGGCACTTAAAAGATGTTTGTTGAATCATTATTTTTGTTTCTTTCACACCAGATGTACTATTGCTGTTTTTTGGGTTTTGTCCTTGCAAACCCAGAACCTAGGATATAATAAGCATGTAACAATGTTTGTTATTGTTTTTATAAATATATTATTTTTATGTTTGGTTTTCATGGATATAGCTTTGTTTACTATATGTCTTAAATCAAAGTGAAGTTGAAAAAGACTATCTACTAATCACTCTTACTAAGATAAACAGAATGTGGGAAAAAATGAATGACTAAAGAAAAAGAGTAAGCAAATTCCAAAGGACTTGTGGGGGAATAAATTTTTTTTAATTCCTTAACCTGATTTCCAGGTACCTTCTTAAAAAAAAAAAAGAATTTGATTTTTAAAATATTTTCCCACTAGCATTTTTATTATTGTATGCCAGTTCAATTTTATCTAAAAAATCAGGGAGAATGGTGTAAGGATGGAGTTGCCAAAGGGGATAAGGAAAAAAAAGGGGATCATTAAAAACAATGTTACTAAAACACAAGAGAATTCACAGAGGAGAACAGAATGAAGTTCAGAGGGAGATACAGAAAGGACAGCTTTGAAAGTAATCATTTGAATTTTGTTTTTAAGCAATAAACTTAGCAGAGATGAGCAATTTCATATACAGTCATCTTTTTCTGTTCTATTTTGTATGGAGAAATGATCTTTTGGGGAGGTAATTCATTAGCACAGATAAAAAAATTGTAAGAAAAGAAGACAGGAGAAATACGGACACATACATACACACATACACACATGTATACAAACACACAAACTTAGAATACTTATAGCACAACTCAATGTGCTATGCCAGTGTTCTCCAAGTGACTTTACAGACATGTAGGGATGTGTCTCGGATTCCATCCTACCTAATTTACACTAGTGATATATTTTCTGATTAGCTATATACTTCACGTAAAAAGAATGTGAACTAGTAATTATGAGAGAATTTGAAGAAACAGATGGAAAATAAATGTTTCAGGGCAGAAAAAAATCTCAACTACAAATCTGTGTAGGAAGACATCAGATTGCACATAAGCAATTTACATGCTAATTCTCTGCTTTTTTTGTAGGTCTAATAGCTGTTTGATATGCCTGAATGTGGTTCATGGTAAATATCGGTAAAATACAATTCAAGGATTCCAAATTAACAATAATACCTTAAAATTGTATTACACACTAAGTTTTTAAAAAATGCTTTTATATTATCATGAAAACATTTAAAGGGCATGCAAATTAGTCTCTGCCCCATAAATGACTAAGTTACTCTAAGGTATGTATTAACACAAAAAATAAAAAGGCTGCTATCAATTTCAGTTTAATTTTTAAAATTAATTTTTGAATGTATTTGGTAAAACTTATACATCTATGCAAGCATCCATTACAAAAATAAAATAAAATTAGAAAAGTGAGAATATCAGACTCACCAGTCATAGAAGGTGCTTCTTTTCTTTTTCCCATTTGATCCACAGTACCTTCATATGCTACTGTGACATCATAAATCGCATCTAAGTAATTCTTCATACAGTCAAAAGCAACATATGTTGCCTTTATTCTTGGTGTCAAGACATGTTTTAACACTGCAAGGCCTAAGGAAGGAAAAACAAAATTCCAAAAAGTGAAAGGACAAAGAATTAAAAAAAAAACAAACCTATTCTATATGTTCCCTATTATGAAACAAGTTGATTTGGTATCTATTATAATTTTAAAATGAAACTAGTAAGATCTTTATGTAGGTGGTTCTTTTTAATTGCCAGAAATAGCCTACAATATATACTATCTTAAATTTCTATCAACTTTGGACCAATTTCTTTATTTGCAAAATGGTGGTAACACTTACCCTACCAATCCCTCATGTCTTTTTCTTCTTAAAATCCCTACCTTGATCTTAAATACTTTCTTCCCAGCTTTTGTCCATAAACAGAAAATTTTATATGGGGGAGTATAGTGTAATTTTATATCCTGAGTATAACTTTTGGGGAGTAAATTGCCAGAGCCTACAAAAAGTGCTTCTTAACTTGAGTTCTCCAAAGAGTGATGAGCTTTAAAACCAAAGCTTCAGAGGGAGGGATAAGGGAGATGAGGGAGGTAGGTAGGAAGAAGGGAGCTGAAGTATCAACACATGTGATAGCATGTGAAAAGAATACTGCATTCTAATCTTGATTCTACTACTTACTACCCATGTAACCTTCAGCAAGTTCCACAAATAAGGGAATTGACTAGATTATCTCTAAGATTCCTTCCAACTGTAAGTAATACCTTCATTTGAACCAACTTTTTGGTAGTAATCCATCTTCAGCAATTGTGCTCCCAGGAAGGTTCTCTAATCTGAGCTAAGAAGGCTAGCAAAATTTTTTCTGCATTCTCAATTCCCAGTACTTGGGGTCACTAATCCCTTAATGGGTTGGATTAGAGAACTTCTCAGGGCCTTTCCAGGTCTAACAATGTGATTATGATTCTTTTAAATGGTTCTTCTGATAATTTCATGTTTAAATGGTACAAAAGACTTTTATCTATTACAACTATTTGACCCTAAATCGGAACAGACTATGGTTTACATGCCAACTCACTGTCCAATTCAATCATCTTCTTACCATTTGTACTACAATCTGAGGCTGAGGGATTTAGTATACTAAACTCTGGAACTCAGGCCTTAGGACTGAGCTGTCCTGATTGATTAATGAGTCTATAACTCACATCACTTACTACATATATATATATATATATACAGAGACAGAGAGAGAGACAGAGAGAGAGACAGAGAGAGAGAGACAGAGAGAGAGACAACCACGGGCCATGTTTCAAGGAATATAATAAACAACCAACTAAACACTTTTAACTAGAAAATACATAAGTATATGTAAATACATACATAAGTATATATGTGTGTACTCACAATTTAAAACTAACCTTAAATGTGAAAAAACAAGTTTGAAAAGCTAATTCTTTGTAAATGAATTTTACATTTCCCTTGTACTATAAATATGGCTAGATCACTTACCTGCTCTCCATCTACTCACTCTACAAGTATACTGAGGTAGAATGTATTTTAAGTTAACTTACACAGAAATTTGCCTTACTACACAATTAAAATGGAATGATTTTCCTTGACAAGTCAACAAGTACTTTTTTAAATCCTTCCCATGTACCAGGCACTACAAAGAAAGGCAAAGAGTCCCTGCCAGATTTTAATGGGAAACAAAACACATAAACAATTGTGTGTGTGTGTGTGTGTGTGTGTGTGTGTGTATACACACATACCCCACAAATTGGAAGTCATCTCAGAGGGAAGGCACCAGTATTGAGGGGACCTGGAAAAAGCTTCTTGAAGAAGTTGAGATTTTAACTGAAGGAAACCAGTAGGCGAAGATAAGGAAAGAACTCCAGGCATGGGGGAATAGTCAGAAAAAATGCAGTTGAGAAGGAAAGTGTGTTGTGTTAGGAGGCCAGTGTCACTGTATTACAAAGTACATAGAAGGAAATAACACATTAAGAAGACTGGAAGGCTATGAAAGGCTTTAAAATCCAAACAGTATTTTATTTTTGATCCTGGAGATAACAGGGTTACTGGAGTTTGCTGAACAGGGAGAGTGGTGGAATAAAACAGGAATATTGACTAGTAATAGTAGTCTCCAGATTACACAAGGTAAAAAGACCAACTAGTCCAGCAGGGTATGAAGACCTGCCAAAGTGGCAGGAGTGTCAGAAGAGAAGGTGTGCGTAAGAGAGACATTGCAAAAGTGAGGACTTGGCAACAGATTGGACATGAGGGGTGATAGAAGATCAAAGATAACTAGGTTGTGAGCCTAGGTGATTGAATGGTGCTACTTTAAACAGTAATAAGTTAGGAAGAGGGAAAGGTTTTGGGTTTTCCCCCAAAACAGAATGAGTTCAGTTTTGGACATGCTGAAGTTTAAGATATCTATAAGA
This sequence comes from Vombatus ursinus, assembly GCF_900497805.2. Classification (NCBI taxonomy): domain Eukaryota; kingdom Metazoa; phylum Chordata; class Mammalia; order Diprotodontia; family Vombatidae; genus Vombatus; species Vombatus ursinus. The sequence goes on from NW_020954619.1 coordinate 23,521,667, forward strand.
TATCCAGGTTTGAGATGTCAAATAAGTAGTTGAAAGTCAGTAGCAAGAGTAAGGCTTGACAAGGATTTTTGAGAATTTTCTGCAAAGAGCTGATATCTGAAACCATGGATGCTAATGAGATCTCTACATAAAATAGTATAGAGGAAAGACAGAACCTTGGGGAATCCATGGTTAACAGCCATGATGGATATGGATATGAAGATCCAGCACAGAAGGTTGAGAAGGAATAATAAGATAGGTAAAAGGAAAAACATGAGAACAGTACCAGAAAAAAACTAGAGAAGGGTATATCAAGGAGAAGAGGGTAACCAACCATGTCAAGGGCTAGAGAGATCAAGAAGGAAGACTGAGAAAAGGCCATCAGATTTGGCACTTAAGAGATCAGTGGCAACCTAGGAGAACAGTTTCAGTTGAAAATTAGATGGGCATGTTTGCAGGAAGCAGGGAAGCAAATAGACAGGGTCAAAGTAAATGATAGTGGGGGTAGTAGAAGGCACAATCTACTAAAGATAGGATGGAATAGAATGCTACATCCATGTATAAGGGTTTGCCTTGAAGAGAAGAGCCATGCTTCACATGAAACAGGGGTGAAGGAGGAGTTAGTGAGAAAAGGCATCTAAATTAAGTGAGATGAAAAGGAGAGGAAAAGAGGAAGTTCCTGGAAAATATTCTCTTTTTTTTTTTCAGTGGAATATGAAGCAACATTCTTAGCTGAAAGGGCAAGAGAAAGAAAGTCATAAGACATTTAGGGAGGGATGAAAAGGTGCTATGAGTCAGACAGCTAATTGATTAGGTAAGTATAAAAGCATTACCTTGATGCAGTGAGAGCACAGTTGAGATTAAAACAAAATTTTAATGGACCTAGTCAGCAAAGTTTTGTGATATTCTCTAGCACTCAATGCCAATAGGAGTAAAGATAAACAATGATGGGAGTAATTCAAGGTTGCAGTTTGGCAAGATATGATCAATGATAACAGAGAAAAGGAGTACATAGTAGGGAGTTGAATATAGGATCAAGATAAAAAAAAGTGGAGGGTGTATCCAGTGCAGAGGTAATAGCCTGAAAAACAACTGGGGTGAGAGGATTGGAGGTCATGGTTAGGATAAAAAACAGGGTTGGAGCACAGGGAAAGATGAAAAGATAACAAATGATCAGAAAATGAATAAAAGAATTTTCTTGGGAGGCAATGAGTTCCCATTACTGAAGTTACTCAATCAGGACTATGGACACCACTTGCTTGAAGATGTTTTAGAAGAGATTCCTACATTATGAAAGAGGTTGGGTAAGATGACTCCTGGGGACCCTGACAAAGCTAAGGCTCAGTGACTAGATCATTAAGAATTGGAACAGGAAGGAATCTGAAAGATCCTTTAATCCAATTCACCTGTTTCACAGATAAGAAAAAGGTAGATAAACAGAGAATTATCTAAGGTCACTCGGGTACTAAAAAAATCAGGATTAGAATCCAGGATTTCTGATTCCACTATTCATTCTACACTATACATGTCTTCTTCTGATCAAATATAATTGTTAAAATGTGTTACAATGATAGTTACTTAGATTTCTTAAAATGAATGTATTAATTGCAAACTATGTACAAGGCACGAGGGATGAAAAGACAAATGAAAAATAGACCTATTCTTAAAGAGCTTATATTCTTTGCGAAGAATGGCAGCATTTACCACACAAGTAAGTACATATACTATAATCTGAGGAAAGAAAGGCCACTAAACTAGAGAGAATCAATAAAGGATTCCTGTATGTGATAGCAAGAAGCCAGCGTATTCTAGGCATGCAGAACAGACTATGTGCAAAAGCACAGAGAGGTAGAAGAAAGAAGGCTGAGTAACAGGTAACGGCAAATAGTACAGCTTGGTTGGAATACAGTGTGTGCCAATGCATGTAACATGAAATAAGTCTGGAAATAGGATGAAAACAAAACATGAAGGGCTCTAAACATCAAGCTGAAGACTTTAAAGATTCCTCAAAAGGGAGTGATATAATTAGAGCTATGGTTTAAGATTATTTTAGTAGCTACGTAAAAGATGGATCGGAAAAAGAAGAGAAGAAAGCTGACCAATTAGGAAGTTACTGTCACAAAACTGATAAATCTTTAGCTAATCTTATTAGAAAGAAGAGAAAGGAAAATCAGATTACCAAAATATAAAATGAAAAAGGTAAAATAACAGAAAATAAAAAGAATTAACAGAATCTACTACAGATAATCAGGTGAGCAAAACTGAAATTTAAAAGAAATGAAGGTTGATGTGAACATAGAATTGCTGAATATTTTTTTTATTCATTCGCCTTTTAAAAAATAATCAAATTAACATAACACAAAAGAGATCCCATAAACAACTCATTTTCAAAAAGAACTTAAAATTAGCTATAAAGAAATTAGCTATAAAGGAACTAACAAAGGAAACACCTAGTGCAAACGGAGTTAAAGATGAACTCTATCATAAACTTTTAAAGAACAAGTAATAGTTATACTATACAAATTGTTCTAAAAATTGATATAGAAAAATTTATACCAAACACCTTTTTATAAGACAAACATAGTCCTGATACATAAACTAAAGAAAGGTAAGGCAAAGAAAGAAAACTATAAGCCAATCATAATAATAAATATTCACTCAAAAATATTAAATAAGAGTGAAAACTAACCATGTTTTTAAAATTCATCACAATCAAATTGAATTTATATCAGAAATTTAAGTATGGTTCACCATTAGAAAAAGCATTAACATACTCATAAGGTATAGTGTTAGAAACAGGATCTGTGATTTCATTAGCATAGGGAACTTCCTAGGTGAAAAAAATCTCTACCAATGTAAACCACTATCTTTTCATAACTTAAAGAGCACTGAGATCAAGTGACTTGCCCAGGGCCATGAAGAGAAAGGACCTAAACCCAAGTCTTCCTGGCTTTGAAGCCAGTTCTCTACCCATTATGCCCTGTTGCATCCTAACGTGATCAACATAATCATTAAAAACAAAACAAAAAATCCTGGATCACTTTATCAATTGACCCAGGAGCTATCAGAATAATCCAGATGAGTTGAAAAGGACTGTATAAGTGTTCATCATCTAAGAATGACATACTGTACTGTTCTGCGTGAATCAAGGACCTCATGCTTCTATGATTAAAGCTTTCTGATTTGAAATTCTTCCACAAGTAAATACAGGGACAATTATCACATCTTAAGCCTCAAGGGATGATGAAGCTGATGGGACCTTATGACTATCTAGTCCAAACTTCTCATTTTACAAATGGGAAAATTAGGGCCCCAAGAATATTACTATAATTCTCCAACTAGCATCAAGAACACTTTCTTTACTCTTTCATTAAAAATGGTACTCTAAGAATGAAGGACAATTTTTAGGTATTGAGTATTATTTTTATTTTGCAGATGAGGACATTGAGGCTCAAAAAGATTAGGTGACTAGACAAAGGAGATATATACATATTAATGTATGCATATACACATATATACACACACACAAATACATACACAGTCCTACCCACATATGTATAGATGCATATATACGAAGGACCTAAACTGAAAATCTCATTTTTCCACTTCAACAAACTATGCTTAACATCTGATTATGTTACTAATGACAGTAAAAGCTAATAATAAAACTTCGAGGTTTACTAAATAAACATGCTATACGATTATCTCATTTGAACCTCAGAATAATACTTTAAAGTAGGCATTATACAAATATTATACCCATTTAACAAATGGGGCAACTGAGGCTCCAAGAAAAAGAAATGATCAGTCATTGGTCACATAGCTAATAATTTTCAGAAGGGAATCAAGCTCAGTTCTTTTCTGACTCATAATTCAACATTCTACCTATCACACTATTCCTCAGTAGGAGAAAAGACAAGAAGCATACTCAGAAAATGTTAACTTTACTTTTCTTTAGCTACTACTCCCTCTAGGAAAATTAGTTGCATAGAGATCAGCAATAGGATAGGGGGATTTCCCTATAAAAGTATTTTTACAATGGAGATGGGCCGGTGTGCAAAAGAAAATATTTCCCCCAACCAACATATTTGATTTAAATCCTGGGAATGACGTGGTTTACTTTATTTTCAGTCAAACCTAAAAGGATCCAAAAGGTTATGAACTTATTAACTTAATTAGATAAAATATTTTCTTTCTTGGGCTCCTGAATCTTATCCAATTTGGAAATCCAAAGGTTGAAAGCAACATTCATCCATAAACCTGAAGAAAAATGACTTCTTGCTGAGATCTATAAAAGCAGGAATATTTTTTAAAATCCTGTAATAAAGTTCTGCAAATAAAATTTGTAGCTGAACATTTTGCAGAAGGACTAGAATAGAATCTAGTAGGATGGCACAATAGATGTAAAGGACTCAGTTGATTAATCTAACATACTAAAACAATATTTCCTTCACTGGAGAATATACTTTTAAATTCCTAGGGTATCTTTTATATTCTCAATATAGTAGTATTTCCAAACAAGTATTTGTCACCTATGAAGTAATCCTAGGGACACTAGGAACACATAAAAAATCAGTTCCTAACCTCATGGACCTTACATTCTATTTATCTTCCTAATTCTGTAAATTAAGTACTATTCTCTACACTGCCTCTTTAGGTACCCTTTACACTTTAACAGCTATAATCTGTAATTGTTGGGTCTTTTCAATCATGTCCAACTCATCATGACCCCATCTGGGGTTTTCTTGGCATAGATACTGGAGTGGTTCGTCATTTTCTTTTCCAGCTCATTTTACACATGAGGAAACTGAAGCAAACAGGGTAAAGTGATTTGCCCAGGGTTACAAAGTAAAGCTGAATTTGAACTCAGGTCTTCCTTACTCCAAGTGTGGCACTCTTTCTACTATACCACCTAACTTCTAGCTATAATCTATGTGATGAGTATTCTCTATCCATTTGTCACAGTCTTCTAAAATGGACTTACCTCTGTGTCATTTTTTTATTTTTATATCCCCAGCAAGTGTTCTGGACATAAAGGGTGTGTAGGAATCATTTGCTGATTTTAAAATGAAACTTATTAACTCATTTTCAAATAACATTGTTTTGAAGGCCAGAAAGAAGCACAACCAGGACAGATTTGAAAGCTACAGGTTGAATTTATTATGTATTTAAAAAGAAAAGGAAACTACTTTATAGAAATCTGCAGTTATATGTGTAATTCTCTTTTTCTGTTCTATCATATAAATGAAAATGCCTATATTATTGAATCAGCTCAGAATAAAAAACAGATTTGGAAAACGAAGATACCAAAAGGCAGAGAAAAACCAAATAATTTTCTTTTACCACCTAAAATAATTCCCTGCTTCTTTGGCTCAGTAATGTGATAAAATCACAATATTTTAAGTGACCCAAAGAGTACATTTTCAATTAACAAGCTCAATATATTATTTCATATCCAATAGTTAAAAATAAATAAGCACCTAGCGGGGAGAAGCATTTCCTACCCTTTGTTATATGTAATTCTGTTTTGGGGGACATGACTCGACAAGTTTATATATACTATTGAGTTTTTATCCTGTTTCATTGAATTATGCAAATCTCTCACCCTTTCCTCATCTATAAAAAGAACATAATAATAGCACCTACCGCACAAGGTGGTTGTGAGGATCAGTTAAGATAATATATTTAAAACACACTGCAAATTTTAAAGTACCACACATAAATTTTAGCTATTATTATTTACAGTTGCAAGACATTAACTCCAACCCTACTACAGAATCTTCACATATAATTTAAAAACTTGAATTGTTAAAAGACTAGAATACAAGCAAATATCCTTAACAAAAAATAAAATTAATTTCTTTGGTGTTCTAGTTAGTATTTTAATAGCTTTTAAGTGATTCAGGTTCATGATTAAAAAATCAACATGTTACTGTAGCTAAATCACATTCCTTTATTCCCTCCAGCTAAAAGTGTTCCCTCCCTCTTCCAATTTCACTATGAATGAATGAAAAGCATTCCTCACCGAGTGATGCAACCTATCAGAGTTGAACCTCTCTGTATACGGAGAGGCTGGGCCTCAGACAGAAGATAAGAGCTTGTCAATGAAACCATACTTTAAAACTTTCCAGCTTGATAGAAGCTGCCAGAGCTTGTATTCCATTGGCAAAGCCTTTGAGAACCCAGGGTCACCTCCATGCCACAATGGGGCATCAGAGTAGGACTTCTGCAGAAGTAGAAAACCTTACATCACAAGGCACTAGAAGCAAGCCAAACAGTAGAGAACATCTACTCTCCTTTATAGTGGATGTAAGAAATGCTACCTAAGGCTTCTTTTTTCTCCTCTTCATCAGCCAGGATGAAAAATGCTTATTTTCTAGACTAGGAAATGCAGTCGGATAAACAATCTGAAGAGCTATCTGTGAGACAGAGCAAGTAAGTGTGTGTGTGTGTGTGTGTGTGTGTGTGTGTGTGTGTCTTTCTGTCTGTCTTGTATAAACACTGCAAATATATGAGTTGGCCTCAAAATAGAAAAGGTAGAGAACTAGTCCTAGATTGCTTTTGGAAAACTGCAATGGTCTTCTAACGGTCTCAAACTTCTCCTTGAAATAAATGTCCGTTTTTTTAATGTCAATGTCCTTCCTGTGATAATGTATGATGGCCAGTTATGGAATATCATAGTCTACTGCTAGTTGTGGAATATCATAGCCTCCAAAAAATTAGAGATGACTGCCACCCAGAGGCCAATGGAGTGGTGCTTGGTGGCTAGGAGTTGGGTAAAACATATTACAAACAATAATTTATGAAGAAGCGGGATAATGGACCCTATCAAAGAAATGTGTAAGCATAAAGGAAGATGGACTACAATGTGGTAAAAAGTGATGGACAGCTAGCTTGCTCTATTGGCATCTTTGCAATGTCAAGAGAAAGCAAGAAGAATCTTCAACATGTTCAGTGGACCACTTATGTCACACAATGGACAAGCATGAATAGGTTGCTAAAAAAATAATGATTCTCTTTTAAAGTTGGCACTAAGAATGAAAAGAATCATTGTTTAGATGAAGTTAAACGCAACAGTATGCTAAATCAGAGAACTAAGATAATATTTAATAGAAAATTAGAATTTTAGATCAAAAAATAATCAAACTACATATATACAACAATGACAAATAACAAGAAGAAAGAAAAGTTAGCATATATTTTGAAAAACATCACTAACTGATTCCCAAGGCCCCTTTTCTTCACTTATATTTTTAAAATAACTACAATAATGCTACTAGTTACTTTTTTTTAATCCATGAAATACAAAATTAGCCTCTATAGCATCTGACTCATCATTAAGTGTGGGTCAGATATAACGTACTTAGTAATAACTAAGATTATGAACAATGTTGGGTACTCCTGGTACAATGAACAAAGAAAATTTCCTCATTTTAAAATGTAAATTTCACACTGAATCAAGATCTAACCTTGTGTTTAATAATTATACAAAATATAAACTACTCGGTAGCATTCAAAAAAAGAAACTGAAGGAAAAGACTATCTTAGAATTTAAGTGTTACAGAGCAGTACATATGTATAAAGAATGTATATATACATTCATAGAAAGTAACAAGAATCAGAAGGAAAAGATGAACTACTTTATGACTAAGTTTTATAGTCTAAATACCACATGTGCTTCTGGTTTCAACTCTATTCAAGAAAAATTAACTTAACAGATGGACTAGAGTTTTCCTTTGTTTTTATTTTCAACTAACGGTTTACTTGTGATCTCAGAGGGAAAAAAAAAAAAAAGACTAGGAAATGCAGTTTTTTTTAGATTACCCTGTCCAGAAAGCTTAATTTCCTTTGTGCACAGTGGGGAAAAAAATTCAACTCCATATTCACACTGAAAATAGGTCACCAATAAATAAACTGGAAAAGTTAAGAATTTCAAACAACCTAGTATTTAAAGCTTAACCCTGATAGACAAATTGTTTATGTAACTTCCTTTGAAAACTTCTTACAGAATTCCATTTTTTTTTTCAGAAAAAAGTAGATGATCAAATAAAAATAACCAAGAGCATAGAATTCAAAAATAAAACTGTGCCCTAACTCTGACAATAAGTGGCTTTGTGACTCTTAACAAGTTCCAACCTACTTGGTTCCACATCTCTCAAAAGAAGACATAGTTCCTAAATGTTTCATGTGGATGTTATAAAAATTAAAGTAAGGTTTTTAAAATGATCATTATAGGCTACATTAGTTAATAAAATTATTAAAATCATATAAAAAGGCAAACCAGATCCATCTATCTTTGTATACTTAGTAACAAAAACCCATCTCTCCTCTAAACTTCTTTACTTCTGTTAAGGGCACCATTATCCTGGGCACCATGATCCTTTCTGTCACCCAAGTTCAAAACTTGACAATCTTCCCTCTCAATGTCTTCTCTCCCTCCCAAATATTCATATCCAATCAGCCAACCAAATATTGTCAATTCTACCTCCACATCATTTCTCCTATTTGTCCACTCACAGAGATTCTACATCTGAGAGTTCAGACAAGAAATGATAAGGGCCAACTAGAATTGAGACTGTGTAAGTTAACATAAGGGAAGAGATGGAAGAAATGGTATGGAAATGGTATAACCTAAGTGGATTCTGTTTCTCCACCTTCTCTAATCTGTTCTCCATACAGCTGCCAAATCAATGTTCCTATAAAAACATCTATTTTATCTAATCAAAAAATTTTAGGGGCTCCTTATTACCTCTAGAATAAAATATACAATTCTCAGTCTGGTATTTAAAATCCTCCATAATCTATCTCCACTTACTTTCTAGACTTATTTTATAATACTACTGTGAATGAATTCTTCATTCTAGACAACCTTCCTACTAGCTGTAAATCAAATGTTAATGTCTTTACACTGACCTCCATGCCCAGAACACATTTCTTCCACACTTGTATTTCTTAGAATCCAGTTTCATTCAAGGTGCAATTCAAGTGCAATCCTAGAGGAGAGCTTTCCTGTACCCTAGAGGTATTAGCACTTTCTTCTAGTGCTATTATTTTTTACGTCCATTTCTCTATATATGGGCACTTATTTTATGTATTTTCATTTTAATATACACTGTTAATTCCTAGTTATTTTCACTTATACTAGCAACTACTTTTCAACGTTAAAAATTTCCTCCCAACAGCATTTCTGAGGCACATATTCTGAAGAGAACAGCATACAGCTTGGGGCTAAAGTAGCCTAACATGTGCCTCTGCTGCTAACAAGTTGGCAAGATCACATTCTTCCCACCCGCTTTACCCTCACCTTCAAATTCTTTCACTTAAGAAAACCTACTGACTTATTCCAACTCTTTCTCTTGCAACTTAAACAATCACAAATCTTTCAGTGTTACTAACTACAAAGTCATTTAGGAATGTGCTTGCCATATAGGCATATTTATGTGACACAGGAGTGACTTTGCAGGTATTTAGGAATTCTTTTTTCCTCAGTTTTAAAGTATTTCATCTTACAAGCAGTTTCTATAAAAGGAACTTTTTCTGATATCAAGGGAGACAAATCAATGAATCTGACAAAGATTTAAGCATTATTACTCACTTCCTTAAAAATCTTCAAAAACTCCCCTGTCGTTGTTTGGAAAAAATATAAAACACCCTCAGACTAGCATTGAAAGCACCACAATCTGACTCCCACCTACTTTTTCAATCATTTATCTTTTTACTTCTATTCATGCACTCTCCAGCCTAGTCAAAAAGGCCTGCGAGCTTTCCCCCAAATACTTGACATTCCATCCCCTGTCTTTGGACCTCTGCACATATGTCTAGAATATACTCCTCCCTCTTTATTTCTACCTTATGGAATGTCTGGCTTCCTTTAAAACTCAGCTCAGGGGTCACCTTATACATGAGGACTTTTCTGATTCTACCTCCTGCCTCATCCCATCCATGATTCTTAGTGTCCTTTCTCAACTTAAATCACTTGTTTATGCTTTTATAATTACTTTGTTAACTGGTTTTATTCCTTCTAGAATGTAATCTTCTTGAGGGTACAGACTATTTCTTTTTTTTAATTTTAAATCTTTATTTTCTCTTTTTTTCATCTCTTTTTATATGCATAGTCTTACCACATAGTGGGCACTTAATAAATGCTTGTTGACTTGAATTGAATGACTTCTTGGCTCTATGTATTTTGCTTAATTCTGCCACTGCTGTTACTTTTTCTTGTCAATTTTTAATTATATGGACCAAAGAGAAAAATAATCCTATGCTGCACTGATTTATTATATCAATATTTTGAGATTATTTTTCTCAAAAATATATAATTTTTAAAAGATTACTTTGATTTAAAGATTGAATAGTATTTTAGGGCCAAATATATTTTGCAGAAGAACAAGTTTCAGTTTTACAGGAAATGAATAAGAAAAAGCAGTAGTTATATAGAAATTCAACTAACAGTTTACCCTTTAAGAGACTACCAATTCTCTTCACCCCTAGTGAATCAGACTCTTTTAGAAGTTTCAGAATCAAATATGTTCTCAGTTTGAGAATCACAAAAGATCAAAATTATCAATTAAAATGAATGTTTTATCAAAGTAATATGTGTATGAAAAAACACCTAAAATCAGCTTTGGAATAAAATTATCTGAGATATTTATTTAAATAAATTTTGAAAGCTTTATTTAAAGTCAATATTAATTTTTTTCTCTAAAGTTCCCTAAATATTCTCATGCATGTTTTCTGATTGAAAATGAAGTGGTTGAGCAGTCTAATATAAGTAAAAGTTGCAAAAAAAATCTTTAAAAATGGGTTTTTTTTTCGTAGTTCAACTGAAAAGGACATGCTACATCCAATATGAAGGCTCCAATCTGGCCAAATTTATTTTTGAAAAATAAAATATGAAATAAAGGAGAAATATGAAAAGGCAACAGAAATCTTAACATTTTTCAAAAATATCACCTACAGTTGGCATCAGAATAAATGAGAGTGATAATACAAAATACTTTGCAAACTTGAAGTGTTACATAAATACCAGTTGTTTTGTTTATTATCTTTGTTGCACAGAAGCAAATGAATATAGTAACAAAGTATTCAACAAACTTACCATTGGGTAAGGGTCTGACTATGCACGTGTTTTGCTTTTCTTTTTCTTTTCCCAATCAGCAAGGTGAGGGAAAGAGGGGATATAGAGATAGGGGCAAACCCTCCCCCCAAAAAAGAAGAGGGTCATTTATCCAGTCTCAGACACATCAACACTCACTAGCTGTGTGACTCTGGGCAAGTCATTTAACCCCAACTGCCTCACCAAAGGAAAAAAAAAAAAAGAATTATGCACACAAGAAATCACAGACAAGGACAGCTTTAAAAATTACATGTTGAATTATACACTTAAAAAGGAAAGTAAGTAGTAATTAACAGATTCATTTTTTCTTATAAAAAATAATAAAATTTTCAGGCAAGTTGAAAAATTAAATGTAGGTGATGAACTGACAACTGAGAGAAATAGCATGTAGAATTCTTTTTGCAAAGCAAAGAATCTATTGACTAATTTGAATACATTCTGCTTGTCATATGCTGCATATGCTTAAAATGGGGGGAGGTGGAGGCAGTTAGATGGCACAGTAGAATAGAGCACTGGCCCTGCATTCAGGACGACCTGAGTTCAAATCCAGCCTCAGATACATAAGACTTACTAGCTGTGTGACCCTGGGGAAGTCACTTAACCTCATTGCCCAGCCAAAAAAAAAAAAAGGAAAAAAATAAAATAAAATCGGGGGAGGTAAGAAGAAATTTATGTATCAAAGGCACACTTATGACATTATCATTTGATTTACTGCATGAAATCATATTACAGATAAAACTGGTATAGCAATGTCTTTCCAGAAATTCCAGTAACCAAATCCTTGTGATATGCAAAGATAAACTACTGTATCAAATTTCCAATTGATATTTATCTGTTATAGAAGCCATAGCACATCCAAAATTTAGATCATTTTAGTCAAATAAAGCTAAACTGGACAGTCAATTATCAAGCATTTCTTAAGTGTCTACTATGTGCCAGTTACTGGGGATACAAAGACAAAAATGAAACATCCTATGCCCTTGAGATGCTCAGGGGTGCTTAGGTATATGCAAAATGATAGATATGCATGAAGTATGTCTTGTGTCTCTAAGCACACCCTAATGTTTTCCAAAAAAAATGTATTTTCATATCTGATTTTTTAAATTTAGGCAAAATATGTTAATTTTTTAAATTAAGGTTTTCTCTATTTAGTTGTAAGAATAAAACTGTCCTTTATAATTATTTAACAAATTATTCACCTTAAAAATAAAATTCCATAAATGAATAATCTAATGAAATGTGTTACACAAAACTGTGCAAATTAGATACAAAATAAATAAAAGGTAATTTTAAGAGGGAGGCACTAACAAGAGGGAAAGATTAGGAAAGGAATCATGTATTGAGAACTAAGCTTTCATCCAAAATTTTCCCTTACCAGCTTATATTCCCCAGGTATCAACAATAAATGATGTGCAGCATTTACTGCTTTCAAGATATTCCTGATAGGAAAAAAACAAACAAACTAGTGATGGGATGAATTATCAGTTTTTGACCAAGGCTTTAGTTAAATTGTTTAATAAGATATGTAAGAAATATGTACAAGTAGAAGTAAATATGTACAAGTACAATTTTACTTTGTATTATCCTTGAGGTGGAGGGGGTAACATTTCTTTAAAAATAAGTAAATCTATATAAAATGTCTGCATATCAACGATGATATACCTTCACTATTAAAACAAACCTACTCTTCCATGGTATCACTAGTCCCACTGATCTCTCTGTTGTTTTCTTTTCCAGGTAAAATACACTCTATGATATATTGCATTTAAGTGGAATGCTCTATTTTTCACCAATTATATATACTTTATTTCCCCACCTAGAATTTAAGTTCCATGAAGGAAGAGTCCTTAATAAGAACATTAATGTTGTTTGCCCTTCATTCTTGAAGAGAATCAATGACATCAGGAAGGGTAATGCCTTGACTTGCAAGAGAATTGGATTTAAGTGAGGCAGGACTGTGCAATTCACCAAGCTTCATTCTCTCCTTCAAAGACATCTGGGTCTATTAGCAAGAAATAGATCAGGACAACTGGAGATGGCCAAAGGACATGAATATTTTATTTTCATCTGTCACTACCTGGCACATAGAGTACAAGAGATATATACTAAGTACTCAAATACTAATAACAAGACATCTAATTACAACATAATGTAGCCTGTGGTCTGATATTTACTTCACAATTGTATGAATTTGAAAAAGTTGTATAATTACTGTTTCTTTAAATGGTCTAATTCATAAAACTGAGTTGATTATTAAAATCCAGTTATAGGTTTAGTGTTGGAAATAAAACCTTTGCTAAAGCCAAAAATTTCATTGACAACAATATTTCTTTGTTGTAAGCTTCAATCTCAAATTCCTGTTTACTGGACTTCTTTCCTTAGAGAACTCAAAGGTAAACAGGTGGAACAATAGATCAGGAAATAGATCAGGTGAAATCAAGAAAATCTGAGTTGAAATCAGACCTTAGACACTTCTTAGCTATGCGACCCTTGGCAAGTCATTTCACCACTTTCTGCTTCAGTTTCCTCATCTGTAAAATGGGGCCAACCTACCTCATAGGGCGCTATGAGGATAGAATATTGTAAAATATTCTAAAGTGCTTTGCAAACCTTAAAGCACTATATAAATGCTAGCTACTATTTTTATTCTTCTTATAACTATTAGGAACTCAGAAAGTCCTAAACAGAATTTATTAACTTTTCCCCTAAATCCACCTTCCTCCTACTTTTCTATGTTCATCAAAGGCATTCCTATTTTTCAAGTCAAACCAGTTTAGAAACCAAAGAGTCTTCCTTATCTCTTTACTCTCTATCACTTCATCAAAGCCAAATTAATTGTCAAATCATTTCTATTCTGCTCCCATAATATTTCTTGCATCCATTTCCTTCTCTCCTTATACCACAACCACCCTATTTCAGGCCCTCATTACATTTTACATGGACTAGTAAAATAACTGTTTAATTCACTTCTTCCTCTAGTTATTTCCCTCTCAAATTCATTGTCCAAACAACTGCCAAATTGATATTCTTATAACACAGGCTTAATCATGCCTCTAGGATAAAATATATTATTTCTAGAATAAAATACAAAATCACTTGTTTGGCATATAAAGCCTATCATAACTAGATTATACAAACTATTCTTCTAGTCAAATTTTATCCCTATCACACACCATTCTAGTCAAATTTGCCTATTTTCCCTACTTGCAAATTTCCCTATGCACAATATTTCACCTTTTATATGCATCTAGTTGAAGTAACAGATAGAGCACTGGACCTGGATTCAAGAAGTCCTGAGTTGAAATCCATCCTCAGACACTTCTTAGTTGTGTGAATGTGGGCAAGTCATTTAATCTCTGCCTCAGGTTCCTCATCTGTAAAATGTGGATAATAAAAGCACCTAATTTCAAGGGATGTTATGAGAATAAAATGAGATATATGTAAAGCAAACTTTAAAAGCACTATATAAATGTTAACAGATGATGATAATGATGATGATGATGATGATGATGATGATGATGTCATCATTAAGTAGGTTTTCTCCCATGCCTAAAATGCTCTCCCTTCCTCACATACACTTCTTGTAATTGCTAGCATCCATAAAGGACTACCTTTATGGATCAAGTGATACCTCTACCATACCAGATGATTACTACTTTTCACTTTACACACCTAAATTTATGTAAATTTTGTTTTTCACAACAGAACATAAGCTCATTCCTTTAAATCGGTAGCTGTTTCCCTTTTTTCCTAACAATGCCTGATATACAGTTAACACTCAAGAAATGTATGTTGAATTGAATATACATAAGAGGCAGTATAATCAGAACCTTGGCATCAAGAGTTACTGTAAGACGATCTTATTTCACTTACTTCCAATCTCTTGGCTATATGTTAGAGACATCAAAGAATGCATAAGGGAAAAAAAGGAGTTTATAGAGAAAGGATGTGTGTGTGCATGCATGTAAGCATGCATGGTCAAGGAAATTAATTCATGAGGGAATGTAATATATGAACTATCAGAACAACATGTCAAAAATCAACTCTGAAATTAAACACTGAAATATTAAATTTCAACTTACCTTGTTCAGCAGCATATGTTTGACTAGCTGAAATAACTTTTGTTAGCTCTGGATTGTACCTTGTTCCTTCTGGAAAAATCACAAGATACATCTGTGAAAGAAATATATATATGTATATGTACATATATGTTATTTTAAACAAAGAAAATAACCCATCCAGACCTAACAGAATTTTTTTAATGAAGAAAAAAAAACCCCAATAGCCTTTCCTTTTACATATAATCTAAATTTCAAGTAGAGTAGTAAACATGCACAAATAGACCCAAAAGAGACTGAAAAATAATATAAAATACATTACATTTCATGAATTCTTTGTCAGGGCATCGCAGGCTTAACAATATTTCCAATGTCATTATTGACTCAAAATTTAACTATGAAGTACTGCCACACACTAAGTTACCACTTTTAAACTGAATTTTTAAAAATAGTTAACATTTTTTTAAAAAAAATCAGTACCAATACTCATCATCACATAATCATACAACTTGTATAAAATATTTTAATGCAATATAGAGTGATTATTCACTTTACAAAGAGGGTCAACATAGGACTCCACTAAATAAAAAGCTCTCCTAGAGCACTTAGAATGATTCAATTTATACCTGAGTTTTCAGGAACAAATCTAGTAGATAGAAGTAGGTATACTTTCAAGTGGAGAAGCTAGACTTGAGAAATCCATTACGAGATGTTAGTGGAATAGCCAATTATCCTAATATTGTCTTTTCCTTTTAGACAGAGAATAAGAAACAAAGAAAGCTAGAAAGGGAAAGCTCAGATTTCTTTTAACCCCTAATCTAATTTGAGACCTGGAAAAGCCACAAAAACTACACTGGCTTAGAGATATGGCTTACAGACTCAAAACAGGTCAAAAACAGAGAATCCACGCCAGTTCTTTTCAATTTACCAGCATTCACAGCACACATAAATCATAGGAACAGAGAAATGGAAGCGAGCTCGTATGATAGACACATTTTGTTCCTTTCATCCACTGGAATATTTGAAAAAGGATACTAGATATAGTTGTTCACTTGTCAAAGAAATATTTTTTCTTATTGGATTCTCTTTAAAATCAAAATCCATGCTTTATTAAAGGTATAGGACTATGTGAGAAATTTAGAGTTTGAAATGTATTTGGTTAGACTACCTAGATAAGAACTGGACTACAGTCATATAGTGTATTATCAAAAAGAAGGATGAAAATAAATTGAAATAGGGCAAGGACGTAGGAAATACCATGGAATTCCTGTTTAAAGGAGATAGGGAGAATTGAAAAGGATATAAACTCCTATTTAGATAAGTCTCATTATTTCTGTCTTTCACAGAACCAAATTTCTATATTTCTTTAGATGACTTAGGCTCTCTACAACTGATTTTTCCATCTAAAAGACTTTCAATCCCAGTTCAATAAGGTGAATCAAGTTACAACCCATATAATACAACCCATATAAAACATCTTCCAGATATTACAAGAACCAAGCCACGCAATCTGGTGTAGTAGTCCAAAACATTTAAATATTATCAAACAGGAAGCAAAAGGCAAGATAGCTTAGTTGTGAGATAGATGTGTAGGAAGGCAACCAGTTAAATGCTTGCGTGGAACGAAGGAAGAGAGGCCACTGCTGGTTGTACTTCCTCCACTATTGGTAAAACATGTAGGAGATATCAGAGAAAGAAGCATGTATGGGTTCACAAAAAATCACAAAATATCAGAGCACCTAATCAAGCCCACCCAAACAAAAATCTTTTAAACTTCGATGGATAATTAATAACTGAGGAAACACAATCTGAGTCACATAATTTATTAACAGGCATAATAAATGGGTCAGACTCTGCAATAAGTCCAAAGACTCTGAAAACAGAACTGAGACAGATGTTTTATGCATTAAAAACAATTAATCAAATAAGACCAATTAATTAAAAGAAAACAATTAAGCCAGATGCAAAATTAGGTGATCATTCCTAACTGGAAGAAAGATTAGGGACTTTCCAAGTTGGGAGAGGGAGAGCGAACAGGTCTAATTTCCTGAAATCAGAAAAAGAGGAGTAGCACTTCCCCAAGTGTCTGTATTCAATCAAAGGAACACGGAAACAATAACTGATTGGCCAGAACAGGGCCAGTTTTGAGATAAGACATATGGGTTGCTTGAGATATGTAGCTGTGAGAAAACTCCTTGCAGAAATCTTTGGATCTGACTATGATTCTACTCAGTATAACCTAGGTTCTTAGTTAAGGTTCTCTAAGTAACCTCTAAGTGAGGGGATCCAGCTTCCCAGCCACTCCGGTTTAAATTCAAACAATATAGTAAAGTATTCTCACAATTCCCACAACTGAATAAAATTCTCTCACAAGATAAAAATTAGACTAGCCCCATATTGAACAGAAAGGGAACTGAGCTCCAGAACTGAATCACAAAATGGAGTCAGTGTGGTTCACTCAATTCCCACACTACCCACATTAGTGGTCATCTAACCTTTGCTTAAAAGTAACCTATAACCAGGGGCAGCTAGATGGCACAGTGGATAGAGTGGATAGGCCCTGGATTCAGAAAGACCTGACTTCAAATCTGGCCTCTGACACTTGACACTTACTAGCTGTGTGACCCTGGGCAAGTCACTTAACCCCACTGCCTCACCACAAAGCAAAAAACAAAACAAAACAAAACAAAACAAAACAAAAAAAAACCTGAGGCTATAATCCTAACAACTGGCCTTTCGTTATCACTTACACCCAATCTCCCAATTCCAGTTACCTAGCCCTCCATGGTATATTACCTCCAGATGGCCCCTGGGCCACTTTCTACCCTTAATCCTACTTAGACTTCATTCTCCCTTGGCCACAAGGACGTGGCCCAGGTCCCAGGTCCCAGGTGTTCTGTTCACCCCAACTTACTGGTCACTCCCATCCAGATCTTCCTGAGACCCCTCCAGTCTCCCCAAACTACTTGGCCACTCCTAGATCCCTCTCACAATCTTTCTGTATATAAGGTCCATCTTGTTTCCATTAAAGTGCTCAGATTCTTAAAATCTGGCACATGTGCATTAGTGATACAAATGCTTAGATTCCTTAAGAGTCTGTCCAATATAACGGATGTTCTAATAAACCTTGGCTTTAGCTGGAAAAAAAAAAAGAACATGTACTAGATTGCCAGGATTCAATTCTACTACCTCCAAAGAATTAAAAGTGAAGATCAGCCACTCAAAAGGCAATGAATGAAGATGCATATGGTAGGCATAAACAAACTGTAACCCAATAGAAATAAAAAATTACACAGAACTGTTATAAAGGAGGACATTTTTAAAAATCCATTACTGAGGGGCAGCCAGTTGTGGAGTCAGGAGGACCTGAGTTCAAATCCAGTCTCAGACATATAACACTTACTACTATGTGACTGGGCAAGTCACTTAACCCCAACTGTCTCCCCCCCAAAAAAAATCCATTACTAAAAAGATTAGTTACATAACAAGGACAAGGAAAGAAAAATGGACAGTCTACTTTCTCTGAAATCTTCGCAAAGCCTGAGAAAGACCTCTAACAATTTGTGCAAGACCCCAAGGAGATCCTTTGAGGTTCTGGGAGGATATGGACAATGGCTATAAGTCAGGTAGGCATGGATGGGTTATAATGTTCACCATGCGCAACTAGGTGGCACAGTGGATAGGATGCTGGACCTGAAATCAGAAAGACCTGAGTTCAATATCCAGCCTCACTACCTCTGTGACCCTGGGCAAGTCACTTAATGTCTATTTGCCTCAGTCTCCTCAACTGTAAAATGGGGATGATAATAATAGCACCTACCTCCTAGGGTTGTTATGAGGATCAAATGAGATAATTATAAAGTACTAAGCACAGTGTGTGGCAGATAGAGAGTAAGCACTATGTTAGCTATTACTGTTGCTGTTATCTTTTGAGAAAATACAAGCAGCAAGGAAGTTAGAGATAAATCTGCCTTTCATATACAAAACAGTAGCAAGATCATACAAATTTCTTCTTAGGGCATAAAGTTCTATCTTGAAAAATGTTAAATGAATTCTTATATCCAACCATTCAAAAAGTATTCTTTTAAGTAATATAGTTATTAAATTTCTTATATTTTAATTGCCTTTATTTCATAATCTCTCCCCTACTAATCATCCCTTGTAACAAAGAATAAAACAGAGAAAAAATATCAGCAAAACTAACCAACATCAACCCAGTTTAACAGTGTAAAACCTAGTTTAACAGTGTCTGAGACAGCATTCAGTTTCAATGATTCTGGGGGATTGTTCATTCCATTTACATTGCTATAGTTATTTTGCGTATTGTTTTGTTGGTTCTGGTTACTTGATTCTACATTAGTTCTTATGTTTTCCATCACAATCTTGTACCATGACTTATTAAGTCATTAAACAATCCATAGACATCTACTTTGTTTCCAGGTCTTTGCTGCCACAAAAAATTATGCTATCAATATTTATGACTATATTCTGTCTTTGACTTCCTTAGGAGATATGCTTAGCAAGAGGTGATATCTCTGGGTCAAAGGATATGGATATTTTCATCACTTTTTCAGCATCCCAACCTGTTTTCCAGAATGGTTGAGAAAATTCATGAAGTATATCACTATTGGATAAATCTTAAATCTCATATTCCAATACTCATGTACTTCTCATGATGAAAAAGAGAATTTCCCAATGCTGAAGTTGGGACATTTGAGATGGTTTACAAGTAGCCCAATAAAGTTTGTAATCTTATTATAAGCAAATTTTATAGTTAATCCAAATGTTTTATGTTCTAAATGTTTATCAAAGTTAATAAAATGAGTGCAAATGCAGAATACATTCTAATATCTGTATGTTTCCTTTATTGCAGAGAAACAGGAGTAATTTTTTAATATAAAACTATGCTCATAGACAAAAAGACGATGGTCAAACGATAAGAACAAATGGTTTTCAAATAAAATATAATCAATAACCACATGAAAAACCATAAAAATCACTAGGAGAAAAAGAAAATTTTGCTGCTATATCATTTCATATACATAGGCTAGCCAAAATACTAAAAATGGGAAAGTTCTTTGTTAGAGAGGCTATAGGGAAACAAGAATGCTAATTTACAACTGATGGAGTTGTGAATTTGTTCAAATTATTCTAGAAGATAATGTGGAATTTGACAAGAAACTAGTTACTCCACACCATTGGACACAGGTTTAAGTATTGGGCCTATGTACCAGGAATATTACTAATGGCAAGAAAAGACATATTAAAAATGTGTACTGCAGCATTTTGTAAAAATCTAAAAACAAAATACATGGCCCAATATTGCAGATGCTGAACAAATTGTGGTTTATGAATATAATGAGCCCTATGGAATGGCAAATATCAAGGATTTAGAGAAACGTGGGAAGACACAAAATAATGCAGAATGAGAAGAAAGACATAAAGTGACTACAACAATGTAAATAAAGTCTATATGGAAGTACTACAAAACTATAATCAATGTTAAAACACCACATCATTAAGGTTCAAGGGTAATGGTAATTTATTTGAACATCTTCTAACTACCAGTTTAAGAGTGTCTAAAGAAGAAACTGAAGATAACTCAGATACACTTCAGCATGCTGAAGTACTATTTTCAAAGCAAACTTTCCTTGGAAAAGTTGGTAAATCCATCAAACTATTTCTATTTATTGGTCTATCTCAAGAGTTGATATATATTTAGCTCTATCCCAATCTTCTTAAAAGCACAATACAAAGGGGCAGCTAGGTGGCGCAGTGGATAGAGCACCGGCCCTGAAGTCAGAAGGACCCAAATCCAGCCTCAGACCAAACACCTGACACTTACTAAATGTGTGACCCTGGGCAAGTCACTTAACCCCCATTGCCTAAAAGGAAAAAAAAAATTCTGAGTTTAATGATATGCAATTTGTTCTGATTCACTTGCATGTAGAATCACCATTAGGTTCACATAGAGAATGTTTACAGACCCACCCAAGCTCTTACCTTTCTCACTGTGCCCTAGTAAACACAGCTTTCATGTTTTCTGTGCCCAAACTCATCTTTAGTCATGCACTATAATGTTTTCCCAAAAGGACAAGGAAATCCATCTTTCAAATACTTCTATATCCTGAATGACTAACAGCAATAATAAACACCCATGTTAAGCCTTGAAGTCTTCCTTGATGTTGTTCCCAAATTGCTAGCATTATCAGATAAATCAGCAATTCATTCACTGATGGCCTATTCAAAGAGTTTGCATTCATTATATGTAACTATATATACATATACATAATACGCCTATATCATATTATATATATACACATGTTACATATATTTCACATATATAGATTACATACACACATTTGGTAACTATTTTCTAATGCCACTGGGAAAAAGACATTCTGATTAAATCAAGTACACTGGCTAGTATAGTACTTGGGAAGCATATTTTTAAAAATCAATATCACTGCCAGGTTTGCATCCCAAAGAGATCAACAAAAGGGAAAAGGATCTATTTGTACAAAAATATTTTTAGCAGCTCTTTTTGTTGTAGCTAAGAATTGGAAATTGAGGGGATGCCCATCAACTGGTGTTTGTCTGAATAAGTTGTGGTATATAATTGTGATGGAGTATTACTGTGCTATAAGAAATGACAAGCAGGATGATTTCAGAAAAACCTGGAAAGACCTGCATGAACTGATGCAAAGTGAAGTGAACAGAACCAGGAGAAAACTGTACACAGTAACAGCAATATTGTACAATGAAGAACTGTGAATCATTTAGCTATTCTGAGCAATACAATGATTCAATATAATTCCAAAGGACTCATGATGAAGCATACATGCTTTCTGCCTCCAGAGAATGAATTGATATTGTCTGAATACAGACTGGAGCATGCTATTTTTCACTTTTCTCTTTCATTTTTTTTGTTGTTGTCGTTTGAGTCTGTTTATACAAAATGACTAATATGGAAATGTTTTACAAGATTGCACACGTATAACCTATATTTAACTGCCTAACATCTCAGTGAGGGGGAAGGGAGGAAGGAAAGGAGGGATAAAATTTAGAACTCAAAACTTAAAAAAAAGTTTAAAAATTGTTTTAACATGTAATTAGGGGGAAATATTATTTTTTAAAACCTCCTCTTCAGTAAAACTGAAAATATTAAGACATTTCTCTAACCTAAAGGGAAAAAAAGTCACACTTAAAGGTTTAAGGTGGGATAGGTTGAGGACAAAAGGCCTTTCCTGGGGAAGTGGATTAATCCTAGAGAAATGGATTAAGTGTGATAGCAAAACTTAACTCTGGTCTAGATGTTATCATCATCTCCCAACCACCTAAGCAATTGTTGCACAGACCAACCTAAAAGCAGGGGTCTCTGACATACACGGTGAAGGTATTAATTGCAGGTAGGAAATCCTTTTCAAACCCTGAAGCAGTAGTCTAGAAGAAGGAACTGGCTATTCTGGAGTGTTAACCCAAACTGTATTTTAACATATTATCATCCTTTCCTTGTTGAACAGTCTTCTAAATGTTACCTCAAAAAGTCTTGAGGTATGAAAGATATATTAGAAAACACAAGGGAATTATACCAGTTTTGACATCTTCTTCAAAAGGTTTAGACAAAAAATAACAGCAAACTATAGGGCATAATATTAATGTTCTTTGACAGCATTATCATATATAGAAAAGCATATACACATTGGTAACATATATTATAATTGTCAAAGAAACAGATATCCATACACACATATGTGTATCATACATATATATTAAACATAGTTTATTTTTGTTATTAAGGAATTTCAGGAAATCTAGAATATTTTAGAA
The DNA here is from genome assembly GCF_900497805.2 of Vombatus ursinus. Lineage (NCBI taxonomy): Eukaryota > Metazoa > Chordata > Mammalia > Diprotodontia > Vombatidae > Vombatus > Vombatus ursinus. Next base: position 23,544,650 of record NW_020954619.1, read on the forward strand.
TGATCATTATGAACACCAATCAAAACTTAATTTCCCTGTTTCTGTTAGGTGATACCAATCATCCCATCCTTTAGGCCAACTACAAAAATTAACATAATGGCTGGTACTGTTAAAATCTAATCTGGATTCAATAATCAACAAAATCATATTCCTATAATGGAAAGAGCCCTATATTTAGGGTAAAAAAATTTTTTAAAGGTTAAAATCATGTCTTTGCTACTTTCCAGCTGTGTAACCTTGATCAATTCACTCAAACCTCTCTAGACCTCACTTTTTTCATCTTTAATGTAAGGGAAACTGAACTAAATGATTTCAGAAATATTGTGCAGGAAAGGGAATTAGCATTTATTAAGATTCTACTCTGTGTACACTTTACAAATATTATTTCATCTTCAAAATAATCCTGGGAAGTAGGTACCATTATTATCCCCATTTTACAGATGAGGAAACTAAAACAGACAGAAGTTAAGTGACTAGCCCAGGGTCACACAGCTATTCAGTATCAGACACTGGATTTGAACTTGGGTCTACCTGACTCCTGCACCAGCTAGCTTCATCTTTAGCTTCAGACCTATGGTTCCAAGAGTTAGAGAAACTGAATCAGGTTCATATTGAGACTTTCAACATAAACAAAACTGAAAGATATATTACAGCTAAATGGAAGCACAGCTCAGATGTCTTCTGGAAAAAGGACATGTAACAGAATTGATTTAATTAAGCACTGAAAACAATCAATTAGCATTTATGAAACACACACTATGTCAGGCACTGTGCTACATGCTGAAAATACAAAAACAAAAGAATTCATCAATATTCAATTCAATAAATATTTATTAAAAACCTAATGTGTACATTGCAGTGTGCTAGGAAGGGAAAAGAAGAAGCATTATATAATGCCTTCCATGTGCTATTATCTCATCTGATCCTTACAACAACTCTGCAAGATAGGTGCTGTTATTATTCCCATTTTACAAGTGCCCAGAGTCACACACCTATTAAGTACCTAAGGCCAGATTTGAACTCAGGTCTTCCTGACTCTAGGCCTAGTGTTCTATCCATTGCCATTTCACTGCCTCTACTGAGAATGCTAAAATAAATATAACACATGCCCTACTTTTAAGGAGTTTAACCCAAGAAAGGAAAAAAAAATACACAAATAAGAAAAAAGGAAGACTAGGATAAGTGCAAAAGAAAGATCTACCCAAAGTTCTGTGAAAAATTGAATCCAAAGAGTCACTTTCACTTAGGGGAGAAGGAGGAGGGGAGAGATCAGAAATATCCATCTAGTTTAGCAATTAAGTCCAGAACACTCAGTTTAATTAACTCCTATTATTTTTCTAGTATATCTGACCTATTTCACAAAATAATCAGGGAAATGGGAATAGCTCCAATATTTTCCTTTGACAAAGGCAAAAGAATTAACTATACACTGAATACCATGCTGTCCCTCAAGTCCCTATCTAGTCATTGGCCAAGGCTATCCAGTCTACCTCCATAAATCTGCTCACAGCCAACCCCTCTACTCACATAGCCATCAAAATCTAGACTCTCTTATTGATACTTGCCTTTACCACAATATGCCCTCTAATTGGTCTCCCTGTTTTCATATTTCCTCTTCATCTATCATCTATCCTCCATACAACTAAAATAATTTTCCTAAGGCACAGATTTGAGCACGTTACTACTCTGATCATAAAACCTTACTGTGTTCCCTCTTGCTTCTAGAATAAAACACAAACTCCTCAGTTTAAAATTTAAGAACTCCAAAATATGGCTCCAACCTACCTTTCCAGCCTAATTTAAGATGATTTTCTTCATAGTTTTTTCCATTCCAATCAAATTAGACTACTTTCTGTTCCATGACATGCCAATCTCTGCTTAGGCATTAGCATAAGTCTCTGCCAAAGCCTGGAATTCATTCCTTCATCTTAGTCATTCAAGATCCTTATCTTTTTTAAATGCTTAGTCAGGAAATACCCTTCTCCACAAAGCCTTCCCAAACTCCTCTGGCCCTCACACAATTGCTAAAGCTCCTTCCCACCTCAAATTCTCTTCCAATGCTTTGTCTGGCATTCTGTATCTTATACTTTACTTATGTATCTGCATATTATATCCACTCTACTTCCCAAGAGAATACAAGTTCCTTTTAGGAAACAGACTCCCATTTTCATCTTTGCATCTCCAGCACTGAACAGTTCCTTGCACTTAGGTGTTTAGTGTTTGCTGAATTCCTCTTGCCGAAAGGCGTAAGACTTAAGGAGCAAGGTATGATTGCTTAAGGTAATCTAAAATCCAAGCTGTGCTAGTGAACCAATAAAGACTTAGAGACCTATTATAAAACTAAAATAACTTTATTATAATTTATAAAAGAAGCAAAGTAATCTAAAGAGATTAATTCTATTAATGTTATTAATATTTCTCTTTTCTGTTTGAAAGGTATCTGTCAAAACTGAGTTAACAAAATTTGTAGGAAACCGGTAAGAATCTAAAGACTGTATACAAAAGGACAAGAACTAGCACCTAGATAAGGAATAGAGGCTGAAGACGTAAAAGAGTGATTATTAATCTAGATTGAAGGTGGAAAAACAAAGTCCTGAGAAGTGCCTTATAGTATTTCTTTTTAAATAAAAGGCCCAGTGAAACCAGATTCTTTGGGGGAAAACAATCTTAATCATATACATAAGATATATGTGTGTATACACAAACAAAATCCTACCTTTTTTCCATGACATCAGTAGTGTTTGTTCACCTCCTATATGTCCGATAGACTACGTACTTATAATGAATGTATGAGTGTAAATACATCTGCACATGATAGTACAAAATAAGCTTTTAAGGGGGTAATGAAGGGAAAGAATATTTATTAAACACCTACTATGTGGTAGGCAGTGTGCTAAATGCTTTACAAATATTATCTCCTTTGATGCTCATAACAATCCTGGGAGTTAGTTACTAGAATTATCTTTACTTGAAAGTTGAGAAAACAGAGGCAACAAGAGGTTAAGTGATTTGCCTCAGGTTGAATAACAAGTGTCTGAGACAGAATTTGGACTCAGGTCTTCCTGACTTCAGGTTCAGCAGTCTATCCACATATGCCTATAAAGCACTACTTAAAATACTTAAAGTATTAGACTCTTCCCTTAAAAATAAATCTTTAAAAAATCAGAATTCCCTATTCTAATTACTACCTTCTTTATTCTTGGTGGCATGGCCTAATTTGAGGCAATACTAATTTGGCACCTAGTGCTGGCATGTCCTCAAGAGGCTCAAGACTTTGAACTAGTGCATTGCCTTACTAAACTCATATCTACAGTGGCAACATAATAAGTAAGTAGTGCTTAAAATCAAAGAATATACTAAAGTGAAATACCAGCTGTGTGACACTTCTAAATAAAATTTTTTAAAGTTTATGCTTAAGGAATGACTTAAATATACTATTATATTAAATATATTAAATACATATATAATATATAAACTATCTAAATATATTAAATCTTAAATATACTATTTTAAATGAAAACATAAACCAGCTAACATATTTTCACTGAACCAGGAGCAATAGACAAAAATTACATTATTTTAACATGAAATATAATAAGCATCTTAAAACTGCTTATCCTAGGTACTGATGCTAGTCTAGTTCCAGTATAATCCTGAAACAAAGTACACTGAAGTAATCTGTGTCTCTATCCATAGTGGTGCCAGGAAGCCCAATGTAATGCTAAGTCACCAACTCAGCTCTCAAAGACACTCAAAAGACCCTAGCTTCTAGCAATAAAACAATAGGTTTGCTTTAACGGGACAACCTAAATGATTCTGGATAATAAGGCCTACTGAAGAATAAACCCCAAACTGCATTTTGGTTTCAGATGTCAAAGTAATCTTACATAGAATCTAAAGGTCATTTCAGATCATGGCAGAACATCTAAATCCCCTTCATCTGGCCTCAAATTATAGGAAAGGGGGTTGTAATGACATTCTGTTATGTCATTCCAAAGCAGGAGTGATTGATAATCTTTCTTCAAAAAATTTCCTTTATTACTAAAAAATGTTACAAAATTGGTTACCTAAGGTAGAGTGTAGAAAAAAGAAAAGGTAAGAATACGTCATTATCTTCCTGAAATGATTTAGTTATGATTAGAAGCAGGTAGACTAACCGATCATTGAATTCTTTCTACACAATCTCAGTTTTGATAAATCCACGTATCACCAAACCACAACCATATCATGCTACATAAAACTACACACATATCATACTAACTAAATCACCTCTACTTTAAGAAAGCAAAGGAACAATCTTTTCTTCTTTAAAAGGTGGCATTATAACCATTTTCTTGCAAATTAACTTTAGCTGAGGAACAACCAAATTTGTTTTCAGTGAGATAAAGGTATAACACAGTATAAACAAAACTATAGGGAAAGGAATATGAATAATATTCAGTCACATATGACCTTTTCCTTAGAATAACTCTAAGTTCAAATTGGGTTTTCCCCCCTAAGGTAGAGAAACAAAAAGCAATGGAAATTAGAAAACTCATTTAATTTAAAAAAAACAAACAAACTACACATTATTATTAAAATACTACGGTAGTCACTTAGTGGTTTCACATATAGAAACGAATTTTGCTAGCTGTTAAATTATAATAAAAAAAATTTTGATTTTGCTTACTTATGAACAGCCTATGTGGTATAGTGGCTAGAGAACTAGCCTCCAAGTCAGGAGAACTTGGGTTCAAGTTCCACCTCTGACATTTACTGACTAGGTGACCCTGGGTAAGTCACTTAGTCTCATAGTATTCTAGGCAATTATCTAATACTGTATTGTGGAATAGATGCTGATCTACATTGGTAAAGGAAGTCCCCTCACAGAGAATTCCCAAGTTTCCAACACCAAGTACATTTATATTTTTAAAGCTTTCATGTGTGTAAATGCAAAAACATTCAGTAATAACAGGGTTTTATGGTAAGACAAAAATACGAACTTATCAATATTATAAACTGATTCATGATTCACTAGACTACATTAAAATAATCTTCTTTAAAATGACCTGCAGTCAGGGCAGCTAGGTGGTGCAGTGGATAGAGCACTGGCTTTGGAGTCAGGAGTACCTGAGTTCAAATCCAGCCTCAGACATACAACACTCACTAGCTGTGTGATTCTGGGCAAGTCATTCAACCCTAATTGCTTCAGCAAAAAAAAAAAAAAAAAAAAATTACCTGCAATCTATCACTTGAGTTTGAATCAGTTGGTCAGAAAGTTATACTACATTATAACATCAAGAACAAATCAAATTTAGAAGGGATATATATAGACAGGGGGTGTGGGTATAAAAAGAACAAATCAAAATATGACAACTACAATCGTTGAGCTTTGGTTCTAAAGTCATGGGAAAAAATCATTTGGTAACAATATACTTTTAAAGGAAAATTACTGAAATTTTTTTTGGTAGCAAAGTCACACCATTACAAAATATTGCTAAAAATGAATTAGTATGTTTTTATGTTTGTAAATTTATGAATCCTGAAACAACTTTCAGACAATTCAATGAATGCAATTTTTAAAAAAAACCTATGCTCAACACAAAAAGGTTTACTATTGAAAGGCAGAAGGTCATTTAGTTTTTACTAAGTCTATACCATATTTGTGCACTGAATAAAAGAAATAAAATTTAAAATGTTAATGTTAGCCATATTTTTAGTTAATACTAATCACTGAATTGATTGCTTCATATTAATCTTAATAATAATCAAGATGAATAAAACCTTTGTCCATCCATTTTGTGTTTATCATTTTATCTATACATGACCCTAACAAAAATGCACTGAATAGAAAGACTACAAAATATGTAACTAAATCTAATACTGGTTATCTATTGAATAAGAACTGTCAAAAAATGAAACCTCCTTAATTAAAATCAATATGAACTTTACACTAATTTGAGAAAAAAGGTTTCTTCAATTAAAACATAGTGGATCATAGGCAAATAATAATTACATTAACAAAGGGAAAACATAGCATAATCTTACTGGAGTGCCTGCATCCATCTGCTTCTGTAGCTTGTTTCTCATTTCCATTTCATTAAATTTGGCACTTCGTTTTACATAGATTCCTCCATGCTTAAACACAGAAAATTTAAAAAGAAATTATTTCATCTTAAAATTCAAATGTTCAGCACTCAAAAGATAGTGTTGAGAAAACAAATTTTATATATACCAAAACAATAAAAACAATTTTCTTATGATACTAGAACTATGAAATTCTTAGTATCCCTTACACATTATTCTTAAATCAACAATTCCATGTATAGCCAAATATAGTTTCTATAGCACTACATTAAGTAATGGATATTAAACAGAATGAGCTGATACAAAGAACAATTTAATGCTTAAATAAGACAAAACTTTCAGTTCTAGTCAGTAGCAGTATTTCTTTTTCTATTTATGCTTAGGAATGAATTATTTTTTATATTAAGGTCCCTTTTAAAGTAACTGGCATTTTCAACCAACTTTGTCCTTTTCAAAATATAACATTAGAAGAAATTCCAATTCACATTTATATAGTGCTTTAAGGTTTACAAAATGCTTTACACAAATTATTTCATCTCAGTCTTACAACTATCCTATGAGGTAGGCATTATTTTACAAGTAAGAACACAGTGGAGAAATTAACCATCACACAGCCAGTGAGTATCAGAGGTGGGATTTAAAACCAGGACATACTTAGTAAAAATCTGTATATGATTATATATGCCAGTAGTCCAGATGATGAATGTTAAAGAGCCTGAATTAGAGCTGTGGCTCTATGAGTAGAAGATATGGCAACCGACCAGATACGTGAAATGAAGGAAAATGAGGAGTCAAAGATGACAGTAAGGTTATAAATTTAGATGACCAGAAAGTGGGTGATGCTCTTTATTAGAAACAGATAAATTTGGGAAAAGAATGGATAAGAAAAAAAAAGATATAAGATCTGTAATGGGTCATATCCCACTCATGCCTGCTTCTTCCATACACCTCAATTTATCCCATACAAAAACAAAAAAAGGGGAGGAGTAGTTAAGGTGGACATGGGAACAAATCAGGGTTCTTACTCAAAAATCACTAACTCAGAACAGAATCTGGCCTCTGAAGGATCTCTCCTAAAGGCAAGGAGCAACCCTTGTGCTTGAGGGGAGGTAGCAATTTTCTCAAAACCATCTGATCTCTGGCTATTCTTAGTGTCATACAGGAGTTATAGGTATCCTGAAGATCATGACATGCAGTTGGGAGTAGATGGGCAGTGAAGAGGTTGGTAGCTTGCAGAGTTGAGGAAGCAGTCAGATTTGGGTCCTGTTTAAGGATAAGAATAGGTGCTATTATGTTGGAGACAAGCCCCAAGACAGCAAAAATTAATGGATAGTGTTAAAGATATACATAAAAACCCTACATAGTAATTGTTGCTTTAAACAAGGAAAATTTCAGTTTTTCAAAAGACAACCCTCCCACATACATAAACCTTAAATATCATGTAACTCTTAATCTTTATTTTATCATTGTTTATACAGTGCATAAATAAGGGCTTTTGTAGAATTTTTTTTATCAATATGGTAATATTGCTATTTATATGAACCAACATGGTGTAGACTGGAAAGTTGCTTTAGGCAATTCTCTAAGACAGTTCATGGTACAAAAGGTACTGGCCTACATTGCTGGAAGAAGTAAGATAAATGAATTTTAAAAAAAAAAGAACTGACTAGGAAAACAGAGTAAGGAGAGATCATCAAGAATCACTGGACACCCTAAAAACCATGTTTAAAAAAAAAAAGCTTTGACACTATGTTACACGAAATCACAAATTAGAACTGCCTAGGTCTATTAGAACCAGAGATCAAGTTTAAAGTGTTAGGAATCCACCAATCATCTCCTCAAAGGATTCTCAAAAGGAAAAGTCTCAGGAATGCTATTGACAAAATCTAGAGCTCCCCCAAAGAAAAGATACTGCAATCATTCAGAAGGCTCACACAAGATTGGACAGCTTACATTATATTCAAGAGATCTTATAATATTCCAAAAGACAAAGCTAGAATGACCTACCCTGGAGAGCTGAATACAACCTATAGGGAGGAAAATGGACCTTTATAGAAGGAGGGAACTTTCAAGCATTTCTGAAAAAACTATAGCTGAAAAGGAACTTTGAAATACAAACACAAAAGCCCAGAAAGACTTGGAAAGGTAAATTTATGTAAGAAAGAGTTGTAGGATGATGGAGTGCTAACATGTTAACAGGGAAAAAAAGAAAGAAGTGTCTCTTCAGTACAGTAATGCTTTCAAAGTGCATTCAAGGAGTAAAAAAAAAAAGTCCTAAGAGATAAAGTGTTTCTATTCTGAGGGATTCAAGAGGAGAGTAAGAATGTAGAAGGGAAAAGGAGGGTATAACTTGCTATTCCTCATAAATGGAATGCATAAGAATATACAAACATGGAGGAAGGAGTGAAGAAAGTGGGCATTAGATAAATCTCATTCATCCACAATCAGCAAAGGACTGTTGAATACATGTATACTATCATATAAAGTTTGATATAGAAGTACAGCAAATTCAACAGGGAAACAAGGGGAAAAGGGAGGGGGCAGCAGAGGGGTTTAGAGGGAGGATAATACTAGGGAGGGAATACTCAAGCAAAACATAGTTCTTAGTCTTGAAGGGGGATTAAAAATGGGGGGGAGAACGAGAAATACTTAAACTTAGTGGTAGACAACTAAGTAATGGAAAAGCAAAGTGTGGTATATGAATGTGATGGAATATTAGTGCACTGTAAGAAGCAATCAAAAAAATAATTTCAGAAAGTCCTGGGTAGTATGAAGGGATACAGAATGAAATGAACAGCATCAGAATAACAATTTATACAAGGATAGCAAAATTAGAAAGAAAAACTTTTAAAAGATTTAAGAATTCTGATCACTGCAATGAACAATCATGTCTCCAGAGGACTTATGATGAAACACGTTACCTACCTCCTGACAGAGAGGTAATAAACACAAGATAAAAAGACATATTTTTGGATATGGCTTACTATTTGGATTTATTTTGCTTGACATATATGTTTATTTGTTATAAGGATTTAATCCCACCACTTCTGATTTTTAATGAGCAGTGGGAGGTCAGCAATTGTTATCTTTTCCCTCAAACCATCCCCTTTTCCTAACTTCCCTATTTCTTTCGTGGGCACCACCATCCAGTCACACAGATTCAAAATCTAGGCATTATCTTTAACTCTTCACTCTCACCTCCCCATAATTTAATTCAATTGTCAAATCTGGGTCATTTCTACCTTTAGTATTACATCGCTTGTATATATCCCATTCTCTCTTTTGACACTGCCACCACCCTGGTGACAGGACCTTATCACTTCATGACTGGATTATTCCAATAACCTGTTGGTCTATCTGGCTCAAATTTCTCCCCATTCCAATCCATCCTGCATTCAGCTGTGAAACTGAACTTTCTAAAGTACAAGTCAGACCATGTTGCTCTTCAGTCATTTTTCAGTTGTCTCCAACTCTTCATGACCTCATTTGGGGTTTTCTTAGCAAAAATACTGGAGTGCTTTGCAATTTCCTTCTCCAGCCTATTTTAAGCCAAACAGAGTTAAGTAACTTGCCCTGGGACACACAGCTAGTAAGTGTCAGAGGCTGGATTTGAACTCTGATTTTCCTGACTCCCGGTCTGGCAGTCTATCCACTGCACTACCTGGCTGCCTCATGTTACCCCTCTATTCAATCAACTCCATTATATTATATCATTTTACAGCCCTTCACAACCTGGCCCCCTCCTACCTTTGCTCCTCTTAGCATACTCTACTACCCATTAATACTGGCTTCTTTGTTGTTCCTCAGACAAGACACTCCAATTCTAGACAGAATTTCTGTCCCCCAAGCCCGGAATATTCTCCTTCCTCATCTCTACCTTCTAGCTTCCCTGGCCTTCCTCTAAGTCTCTGCTAATGTCCCACTTAAGAAGCTTTCCCCAGTCCCTCCTTACCTCTGAGACTATCCCTAATTTGTCATGTATGTATGTATGTATGTATGTATGTATGTATGTATGTGTGCATAGATAAATATCTATTTATCTTGTTTGTATACAGTTGTATGCATGTTGTCTCTCCCATTAGACTGATAGTAACTCCTTTCAAAGCAGGGACTGTTTCTTGCCTTTCTCTATAACCTCATTACTTAGCACAATGCCTGTATGTAATGCTGAATAAATGCTAGTTGACTAGTAAATAACACTTAAACAATACCTACTTCACAGGATTGCTGTGATGGTTAAATATGAGATTCCTAAAAAGAACTCTGTAGAATACACTTTAAATATAAGTAGTTATTGTTATCATCACTGCTAACTATGACATTATCTACCTCATAGGGTTGTTTTAAATATGTCTATATATGTACATGTGTGTATATATACACACACACAGATATATACACACATACATGCATACACACTCTTTAACCACAAAGCACTATATAAATACAAGATATTGTCATTGATAAGCGTAAGGAAAAAAGGAAGGTTAACCCCACAGTGATGAAAGTTTGGACAAAAACAACAAAGAATTTACAAATATAACAGCATCTATTAATTAACCCTAGGCATCTTTTAAAAAAATTAACATACCTACAAGCAATAGGCTATTAAAATTACATTAATTTTAAATGTCATTGAAAAACCTATATAAGCTCAACTGTATTATTTGCAGACTGTTTCCATAAGTGAAATTGCGGCAATGGGCTGGGTGATCATCAATGTTTATGACATTCTTTGATTATACATCATAATCTTTGTACTCGCTGATGATAAAAGATAAATAGAAAGAATGGGAGTTTTGTACTTAAGAGCTAAAAACAGTGAGTAAGGAGATATGAAATAACTTGTAATAGGAAAGAAGTGAGTAAAAACTCTGGTGTAATAGTAGACATTATTTGCGAAGCAGATATAAAATAGATTTAGTAAATTATTATTGAGACCTCTTTTTGGCCTTTGACAATTTTGTCCTAAAATCTTAAGATAACTCATTAGATAAAACTGTCCCAGCCAATTTGATTTGTCTTGAAAAATCTCATTACCAGTCTCTGTTATTTCCCTTATTTGATTCCTATTTCTAATAAAAAAAAATTATTTTAGTCAAATTCCATATAGATAAAGCAGGTCAAAGAATTTATAAATTATAAATTATAAAATTCAGAGCAAAATTCTGTTTATATATCCATTATATTGAGAACTTTTCATAAAATGAGTTTTGGGTTTATCAGTAAGTGTGAATGAAAATAATAGGTCTTTATTATAAAAAAAATAACACCTGTTGCTAAATAAGATGTATCAATATGAACCTGTTATAAAGTCTCAAAGTCAGTAATGGTTTTTCTTAAAATATATATACACACAATAAAGAGACACACATACTTTTTTTTTTTTTTTTTGGTGTAGACCTTCGACTATTCGCTCACTGAGGGGACTCTCAAGAGCTAAAGTTCCTCTATCAGTACATATTTAGTTCCTGCTTTATTACCTAAGAATATTAAAGCAGGGGTTCTTAAATCTTTTTTGTCATGAATCCCCTTTTGCCAGTCTGATGAAGTCAACAGCTTACACATCACACACAATCGCTTTTATTTGCCAGTAAGATAATATGGGTTTTAATTTCAAGAAATTTGGGGATGTGTAAACAGAGCAATAAAGAGAAAAATACATAGTAAAGCAAAATGAATGAAAAAAAAATAAAATATAAATCCAAAACACTTATAACAGATAATTAAATTGATGGATGACACAAACTAATGCGGGTATATATTATCCATGGTAATAATGCAAATCCTTTCTAGTCTGACATCTTTAAGACTATACCATAGAATTTTTATCTGAAATCTATATCCTTCAACTATTTTTAAAATATCCCTCTACTACAACATGACCCATACCTTATGATTATTTTCACATAATAAGACCACTTTCATACTTGAGAAAATTTTAAATGTCAAATAATTTTAGCAGGAAAAATAAAAACATGGACAGTTACACTTTATAAAATGAGAGAAAGATCATAAGGAATTAATGACTAATTACTAAGGAATATATAATCCTGGAGAGCATTATTTCCTTTACCATTTTATTTCTTAAGATAATATTATGTGAAATATGACACCTTCAAAATCACTTTTATCTTTTATACACTTTAAAGTTTTAAACTTACTACATTTTAAAATTCTTTCAGATCTACATGTAAAATTAGAAAGAAGCTTATCATAAAAGTATTTCAGTTTAGAGTAAGATGTTGGGGCCTACAATGTCATCATAAAACTTAAGAAAATAAATGAAACAAATTACCTGAGAAAAATACCACCCATACAACGGAAGCCACTTTAAGCCATTTTTCAGAACATAGCGTACATGTCCAAGAGCATTCTGCCTGATTGCCAAAATGTCAGCAACAATCCAGTCAACTGCCAAAAGAAACCCGAATTCATTAGTCCAAAACTGCTTCAAAAGTTGCCTAAAAGTTCCATCTACTCCATAATTCAAAACAAAATAATAGTAATAGATGTCATTAAATAACAACTTTAGATGTAATAAACATAAAATCAGTTCCTAAAAGAAGCAAAACTCTATTACATTTTTCTTAAATATCATAGGAATTAAATGGTCATTTAAAAAAAAAATAAACAACCCAGTCACAAATAAAACTTACATAAGGGACAAAAAAATATAAAAATGTCGAAAAATATTTTCTCTTCTAAAATGGAAATGGGAAATAACACAAAAAGGTAAAACTTTGTGGGTTTTTTTCTTTGTATCTAACTTCTGTTGATTAAAAAATTCAAATGGGATCCATAACAGAAAAGACAGCCTAGATCAGGGTTGGGGAACCTGAGGCCTTCTTCACATAACAAATCCCCTTAATAAAAGGATTTATTCTATAAACTTGGACTCAGTCAAAAAGCCCCACTCAAGGACCTAGAAGGCCACATGTGGCCACAGATTCCCTACCCGTAGCCTAAATTTACTAAGAATTTGTTTGCACAGACAAATGGTATGGAAGTACACAGGAAAGACATGGTGCCTCCCCTCAAGAGGTTTATGCTCAATTGAATGTATAATATGTGTATCTGTATGTGTGTGCATGTGTGTGTGTGTAAACTAACTGAAAACACATTTACAGAGCAAAATATAAACGAAGTACAACACAATTTAGTACAAAAAGACAATTGATTTTTAAAAAATGTTAAACAGAAGCATAGGATCTGGTGAAATCTATAATATAAAACTTTTAAGAAGTTTTTTTTAATAATTTTTAAAGAAAAAAAAGAGGGTAGCATTCTAAGCAAAGGGAATGTCAAATATGTAAGTACAGAAATGGAAATATGCAAGTTATATGCAGATAATGGAAAGTGAATTAACTTCACTTAAAGAGAAGGACTAGAAAAGCTAATAATAACAGGAAATGGGATAAAAGAAAGGTATATAACCGATATAAGGCCTTGAAGGACAAGGAGAAAAATCTGGATGTTAAAACAAGCAACAGATTCTTAAACAGAAGAGAAAAACATGGTTTGTGCTTGAAAAGGGTACTTCTATTAGCTGGGCATAAAACTGAGTAAAAAAATATACTGAAAGAGAGAAGACTATGAAGTTCTTGCAGCCATCTTGGCACAAGATCATAGGGTCCTAGACTATAGAAATAGGAAGCATAAAGTCAATACTACATTAAAAAGTAGATACCGTTGACAAATAAGATAAAAGGGACAAAAGATAGGAAGGAACCAAAAATATTCTAAGGCTGTGGGCTTTGGCCAGAATACTAATACTGAGATCAATCTAGAATTTATAAAAGGGTAAAATATATTTTGGATGGTGAAGTTGGCAATGTTAAGATTAATGTGTGAACAGGATATCCATGTGGAAATTGCCCATTACAAATTTAAAATTAGAGAGGATTGAAGATGTTGATTTAGAAATTTTTTTTTATAAACATGATAGCCACCAACTATAAGAAAGACTAGTATCTTATTGGAATGAATGAAGATTTGAAGGTACTACACATATTTAGCCTGAAGAATAAAAGACTCAGGAGGATATAAAACCTGTCTTCAAGTATCTGAAAGTCTGTCATGACGAAGAGGAACTAGACTTTTTCCATTTGAACTTTAAGTAACAGAATCAAGGGTAAATGGTTCAAATGGTACGAAAACGGCAAATTGAGGTTTGATGCCAAGAAAACAATTAGAACTACCCAAAAAGGTCTACAAGGCAAAGAGTTGTATTTACCACTTGTTGGGCATGTTTTAGTAGGGATTTCTTGTCCAGGAGTTGGACCAAATGGTCATTAAGGTACCTTCCAACTCTCAAATTATATAATTCTTCTCTGGGAAAATACACAGGCTGTTCTTATGGGGTAAGTAATAATTTCACAACATAGTACTTGGAACATGGGCACACCTGCCTGATATCCAGAGTTTGTCCTTCTCTCTATCATTCCCCCCTCAACAATCCTGAGAATGAACAGGTATTCCCAGGGCCTAGTTAGAACCTCTTTGAGTCATATCCCATTTATATGATGGAAGAAATTTTGTTTTGAGGTGGTTGTTGTTGGTGGTGCAGCCTTGATCCCTCAAAGAATGGAAAACAACATGATATAGTAGAACAAACATTGTAGTCAGTGAGAAATCTCTCTAGTCTAGCTCTGCTATGGAGTTAAATGATCTCTTAAATGACTGTCAGCTCTAAGGATATTATTTGTTTCTTGTTTCTAAGGATATTACATTGTTTTCTTTACAGCCAAGAGTATTATCTTCCTCTCTACAAATGTTGCTACCTCCCATCTTGAAGCACCAAAAATTCATCCAAAATCAATGAAGAACTAAACACTTCCCTGCCTACAGGAAACATAGATGAAATGCACGAAACATAATTTAACCTTTTCTTGATGACTAAGGGTCACAATTCTAAAGTAAAACAACTTGATAAAGTAAAAAGAATACTGGGCTAGAGTTAAAACACCTGTAATCTATCTCATCTGGTTCTGACACTGGCTGTAACCTGGGACAAGTTAGTTATTTCACTTCTCTTAGTCTTTCCTCTACTCTGAAAAATTAAGGCATTAGGTTCAATGATTTCTCAGGTACCTTGCAGCCCTAATACCTGTTATTTTATTATGGGCTAACAAAGTGATGCCCTCAGCAACTGTAGAAGGATATAGAGATGTGCGACCCTTAAGTCTGCTCTAGACTGCAGGATTTATTTCGTGTCTGCTTTTTATACTTTTCCTCCCTCCTTCCATGATACCAGAAAAACAGCTGTCACTTTTCAATGACATCAGTATGCCTCTAACAGTGTTTCTTCCCCAAGTCACTACAAGTTAGGAAACGAGGTAACAAAACCTTGACCATACACAAATTCTAATAAGCAAATAGGCTTTGAATAAGGGGGGAGGGGTTGGGGTGGGTAGAATGAGTTCTACCATAAAGTGCAGTTTGTGACATACACTTTTGCTGTTTAGAAGCCTTATTTTTGCTTCCTTTTTGAGTTCTTGGCTATGTTCTGGATAAAGCTGCCAGATGGCTAAGCACCAACAATTCTTTCTGTATTAATAATCATTACAAGTACAGTTTATACTTAGGGTATCAATAAATGTTTTGAATAACATTCCCCAACATTGACTCAAAAAACACACTTCCCTCCTGAATAATTCTGACATTTTTTTTCTTATAGTGGCAATATAGGAGAATGATATAATAATAACTACTCATATTTACATAGTGCTTTAACATTTAGAAAATGTCTCTCCCAAAGCAACCATAAGTTACGTAGTATAATAATTATCATCCCCATGTTGCAAATTAGAAAACGAAAACTCAGAGTGATGGTTAAGGGACTTACCTAAGATAATACACCTGGGTTAGGTTCAATACTTAAAAGTGCTATCACAATCTGGCTCCAACTTGTCCAGATTTACTTCATTTTAACCCCGTTTTGCATATACTATATTCTAGACAAATTGACATACTTACTTTATGCAACACTATGTTCTCCTATCTCTGTACCTTTTCAGACTGTCTTCCATACTTGGAATTTTCTTCCTCCTCATCACACCCACATCATCCTTTTAAGATTCTAGTCAAGTAGCATGTCCCCAGGCCTGTCCTGACTTCCCCAGTCATTAGTGTTTTTCCCATCCCCAAATTATGGTGGATATACTCTATTTTGAATTTACTCATTTTTGTACAAGCTTTCCCCCATAATTACCTAAGCTCCTTGAAAACAGTAACTGTTTTCTTTTTGTCTTGAAATCACCATCAACTAGCATTATGCCTGATAAATTGTAGGTATTTAATAAATACTTGTTGAATTGAATGAATAGCTGTGATGAGATTCAAAACCAGGATCGAATTAACAGGTAGACCAAATAGGGGAGAGTAAGCATAAATGATCAAAGACAATAAGAACCAAAGGGCAGTTGAGAGGTAGGGAAATTTCACAGAAGACAAGGGGAAAAATATCAAAAGTTAAATAATTATTGATTACAGTAAAAGTGATAAATGGACAAGAGACTGTATATATAAGAAGAAAAGTGATTTAGTTGGAAAGATTAATAAGAGGGGAATACACATATAACAGTAAATAAAAGCTGTTTTACATGTCAAACCAGAATTAACACGCATGTGATTAAAATTATAACTTGCAAAAACATTTAGCTATAATTTTTGAGAAGTAAAGATGGAATAATGTGTCCAAGACTAGCAAACAAACAGATATAATAGTTAAGAGGTTCAATGCGTTATGTTACAAGCACCACATTGTGAGGTAACTTTAGAAATTTGAATGCTCCTTAGAGTTAGGATCTGGACTAGTTCAAAATTGGGAATGCTACAGACACTTGAAGATTCTTTTACAGAAATAAAAAGAGATACACCCCTACCTCTACCCCTAGATGCCTGTGAGAATTTTCAACCTGTTTCAGTAACTCCTGTTCACTTAGATTCCCAGACTACCACCTCTCTTGGGCCTATCAGCATTCATATAGAAGAGGCAATTCAATTTAACTTAACATTTTATTCAAGCAGTAAACAAGTTTTAATTAAGCACCTACTATGTGTCTTCATAATTTTACACCTGCCAAGCACTGTAATAAGCAGTGGAGACAAAAAAAAAGACAAAACACAGTCCCAGAACTCAATGAGCTTACATTCTACCAGCAGGGATAAGACAACATGTACAATACAAGGCAAGATAATGAAGAAGGCAAAGGACAAGTCAGATGAAGTGCTCCAGGAACATTTGAGAAACAGAAAACTTATAGCTAGGGAACCAAGGATGGTTTCATGAGAAAGTGGTAGAAATGAGGAAGAAGTGCACTATAGGAATGGTGGCAAATGCAATATGGAAAGAGCCAGCAGTCCTGTAGTTTCAATTTGGCTGGAATATTGACTGCATGAAGACTGGAACTGGACTGTAGAGATTACTAGCCTGCCAATCTAAGGACTTCATATTTGATCTCAAAGGTAATGGGGAGCCAGTAAAGGTTTCTGAATTCGGAAATGACTTTAGGAAGATGATTCTGGAAGTTTTAGGAAGGATGAAAGTACAGGGAAAGATTGGAGGTTAGGAGAGCCGTTAGGAAGCTATTACAATAGATGATGAATATTTGAACTAGGATAGAGAAAAAGGCTGAGGCCTGAAATTGGAAGTGTAATAGAACTTTATAAAAATGGACAGAATTTGGCAAATGACTGGATATGGTATAAGGAGAGGGGACAAGTCAAAGATAACTCTGAGGTAACTACAAAGATAATGGTATCAAGATCTACTGTTTTCCATCAGATATCCACTGAATTTTGGGGAAGCTGGCCAAGTACTCTTCCATAAGACTGTCTCACCTAAAAACTAGGCATTAAATAGTCTATGATTAACTGGCAAAATATCATTATGAGGTGCCTGGAACCTCTAGTGGATCTAGGAAAAAAGAAAGGGTTTTTAATCTGATATGGTTCTAGAGTTTCTACCTTCTTGGAGTTAGATGGGTTTCCATCTTATAGATGAAATGTCTTTGAAGAACTTAGGGAAATAATCCATCCCATATTTGCTTCAGGCAGTAAGTACTTTATATTTGCATATCTGTACTTGAACAAAAATATCAACCAATGGGGGCAGCTAGGTGCCACAGTGAAAAAAGCTCTGGCCTTGGAGTCAGGAGGACCTGAGTTCAAATCCAGCCTCAGACACTTAACACTTACTAGCTGTGTGACCCTGGGCAAGTCACTTAACTCTGATCACCTCAACAAAAAGAAAAGAAAAAGAAAAAAGAAGAAATCAACCATCACCTGAATACCAATTAGTAATAATGTGCTTCTAATAATAATGACTGTGCTAACAGAAGGAAAAGCAAAGTACAGGAAGAAATTTAACAAAATACAGGACATGTTTTTAAGCAACTATCAATCATGTTAAATAGGTATTTTCAGCTATAGTCACAGCATACAGATCCTGCTGGTCACATTAATCAGGGTCAGGGAGAATACGGATATATTAAACTTAACATAAACCCCAAATCTTAATTGTAGCCTATGACTTCAAATTACTCTCCTATCAAAATTGTCAACATAGAGCAAAACCAAGTAATTTCACTTTCATCTTTTATTTCCCTTGCCTGCATTCTGGTCCAGGTGCCAAAGGTACCTAACTAAGCGTACCAATATAGTGAGCATCAGGGAGCAGGGATTACACTAGACTGCCCAAGAAGAGGTGAACTGGGCCAGGTTGGAAATGAAACAGGCCAGAAATGAAACAGGCCAGAGCTTCCATACCAATAAGTAGAATCAGGCCCATTAGTGATTACAAGAACCACTTTTTGCAGCCCTAAGTCTCCAAAAAAAAAATTTTAACTAAAAAACAATGGAAATAAAATGGAAATTGGAGCTATGTCACCAAAGGCATACAAAAGGGACAAGGGAAGATATTTAAAAATTGGATTCATTTTAAAGTATGCTAAGTTATAACAGCAAAGACAAAGTGCATAAACAAAATATTAAACTATAACAAAAATGAAGCAGATTTTAAATACAGCAAAATTCTGTTATCAGCAGACATTAAAAACTCGCCTATACAATTCTTAAATAAAAGAAAAACTTCCATAGCAACCTGTTCTATCTCTTTCCTCATGGTCTTAGAGAAGAATTCATCTGGAATGGTAAGAATATTACTATCCCTGAAAGATGACAAATGGATCAAGTAACAAAATCCTTTTCCATTTCTAGTCACTGAACTCAAACTGCCAATATTTCATATGCATTTAGATCGAACTAAAAATATCCTATTTCTGCAAAGGTCATACAGTCTCCTAAACAAAATTGTTTATATATGAACTATGAAAATCCTGTATATGTCTAAAACAAACCATCCTTTTCCAAATATTTTAGGTAAAATACAAAACTGAAGTATTTAATAGAAAAAATGATATACAACCACAAAAAAACAAAAACAAACTCTGAACACTGTACAATTATAATAACCAAACTTTTCCCTGAAGGGATGAGAAAATACATCTCCCTCTCTTCATTAAAGATGTGTGGGGATTCAATGTGGAACAATGCATATCCTATTTTATAAGGCTCAATTGATGTGTTGGTGACTTTTGCTGTACTGATTTCCTTTTTTAACTTTTCTTTATTTTTATTTTGTTGTTAGTGGTTTACTCACTAGGAGAGGATTAAAAAGATATAGTCTGAATTGAAAGTGATGTAAAAACAAAGTACATCAATAAAATTTAAAGATTTTTTTAAAAAAAAAAGATAATTTACAAGATAGAGGTTTTCCACAAATATCACTCTTCTGCAATGTCAACTTCACCACTTTTGTGTAACCAGGCTTGAGAGAGAGATAGGGTTTAAGCCTGTGATTTCATTGGTACAGGGAAATCCCAAATGAGGATATTCTTTCCACCAAAGTACTTCAGCATCTTTGCCACAATTTATAATCTTAGACAGTTGCCTAGAACACTGAAAGGTTAAGTGACTTGCCCAGGGTCACATTGCCAGTACATATCACAGGCAGGACTTAAACCCAAACCTTGCTGGTTCTCTATTTGCCTCTCCTTATGTAATACAATGTACTTATCAATTATATCAATATAAAAGTGTAAGATTATTTTTATACATGAACATATACATACATATTTCTCCCAGAAGCCTAAAGTAAACATGGCATTCTTCCCAACTCATTAGGAGGGGGAAAAATAGCACTCAGGGGGAAATCACCTGGTAGTGAGCAAAGCAGACATAATATAATGAAAAGTTGTTCATCCAAATCCAACATGAAATTTATCAATTGTCACACTGTTTCCCAGGCACATTTAGCCAAACAAGTTTTTATAGCTTTCTAAAAAGGCCTTTTGATGACCCAATTTAACTGGTAGTGATTTAATATACCATAAATATTTATAATAGGAAGGTGGAAGAGATTTAAAAAAGGTTTTAACATGCCTGACTTTTCAAAAACATGCACAATAAAAAAAAATAAGCTCAGGTACATCCACACTCAAGGTACATATTTTATATAGTTCAACTTAAAAGGTTAAGGATGGTAGACCTATTTTTACTAATTATGTACCTAAAAAAAAAGACCTAGGTTGCAGACAAACAAAATACAAACCTGTGCACTGATGATTTGATAAATATATTATATTTTCTTTATGTTTTGGCAAATCCCCATATAGTATTATCTAAAAGATAAAACAACAACAAAAAGGAAAACATTACTTTCTGATGGTGTAGTTTTTAAAATTAACATTCAACACTTTAACCTACAAAATAAGATACAACAAAAATAATGAAGTATTAACAAAGGCACATGTATATACAAGATGTCATGAATAGAAATGTACACAATCAACAACAATCAGTGATTTAAAGTTAGGGGCCCCTCACAGCCCACAAGACCAAGTGGCACTAAGAAATAGGAGGCAGGTCAGAAGTGAAAAGGTGAAAAATTGATCAAAACAGTCATTTCTACTGTCCTCTGTTCACACAGATGTTATTAAGAATAAGTTAATTTAGGGTGCCAGACTTGGGAGTCAGGAGTAATCTTGGCTTAATTCTGCATCTGACACTTAGTACTTCCGAGTCAATGGGCCTGGTCACTTAATCTGTTAGGGGCTAACTTGATTTCCTCATCAATAAAATTGAAATAATACCATCAGTATCTACCTCACAGTGTCATTTTGAGGATCAAATGTGAATGTATATAGCATTTTGCAAATCTTTTAATTATTACTTCAATGCCAGTAATTATTATTTCTACTATACTACTTAAGCAGAGGGGAAATAAGAGAGTAAAAGAACCTATAAAAATACCCAATGTAAATTTGTTAAACATTAAATAAACCAAGGTGATATATTAGTAAAAATGAAAAGTCATTAATGAAACTAGATAGTATATAGCTCTTTTTTAAATGTTTAAATTTTAAAAAAATCAAATTTAAAAGACTTGTCACTCTGAAATTTGAGATCCTTTTTTAAAAACATGTAATGCTATAAATATTTTGTCCTTTCCCTAACCTTTCAAACATAATCTTCCATTTACATCAAATTACTGCTTTTTTACTGCACTTCAAATCAATAATATTTGCATTGTAAAACATATATACATGTGTGTATGTATGTATTTTGCTGTCACAGTAATTCAACATAAAGAATACATAAAAAAAAACTTTTCCTGTATACCACTACATGAAAAATCTTTGTTAATTAAATATACTTACAACCTATAGCCAGCTATCCATTACTCTATGACTATGTAAACAGAACAATAACGGCTTTCTTCTCCATTTGGTTTGCCTTTTGATCATTTAATAAGTCTTTCCACCAAAGAAAGAAGTCAAAAGAAGTCCATCTGCTAACATTATTAATTATTGTGATTTTTTATAAGCAAAAGTTATAAAAAAGCAAGTAGTGATCAAGTCTTATGATTTTGAATCTTCCTGTGCCTAGCACTAAGCATAGAGCAAGAATATAACAAATAACTATTCAAACTATTCTTTTACTTTTAACACATCCTAGGAAAAATATTATAAATGTAGGCTTTGAATCTACAAAATGAGGCATTAATTAAAAATAAAAGTCAAATAGATCTGTTTCTCTACCTTTAGAGATAAAAATTAAATTTTCTGTACTCACTGCACAAAGTTTTAGGTCTAAAATTAAGTATAGTTTTGGACAGAGAAAAAGAGAGAGAGAGAGAGAGAGAGAGAGAGAGAGAGAGAGAGAGAGAAAGTGTATGTAAAAACAAGTTACAGAAACAGTAAACCAAGACACATTTTTTTAGTATTTATGGCTAAATTTTCTGGATAAGATATTCACATTTAAGCCTTTGGGGCTAATTAATTCAACCCAAATTGCTCCCTTCAGAGACATGCCTAGACAGCATGGAATATTTTGCCACAGGTTAAAAACAATGCTTAAACAATTTAAGAAAGTTTCATTTCCCTTTCTTGCTTAGTGATTAGAGGAAGAAGCTACAGCCTTTGGAGACTCAATAAGCTTAAGAAATTCTTCATAAATTACACTACATCACAAAAACAGAAACAATATAATTCTAATTACTGCTTTTTTAAAAACAAATATACTCATCTTCTTAAAAAGATCATCAAATCCTCAAATAAGCGAACAAAGTTTCATTAAAACCATCTGAGCATTACCTAGGCAGAATAAATTCAGTTGGATATTAAAACTACATAAAGACATAAAATCTACCCACTCTGCAGTCCAGAAAAAAAGAATATGAGATTTTTGAGGGCAGAGCAATGAGAAGTTCAATGGAACAATGTTGTTCAGTTGTGTCCAACTCTTCATGACCCCATTTGGGATTCTCTTGGCAAAAATACTGGAGTAATTTGTCATTTCCTTCACCAGTTCATTTTACAGATGAGGAAACTGAGGTAAATAGGGTTAAGTGACTTGCCCAGGGATACACAGCTAGGAAATGTCTCTAGTCTTCCTACCTCCAAGCACAGCACTCTATTCACTACACCACCTAACTGCCCCAAATGGAAGCCAGTGGAAAAGGTATAGCTCCCTAGGATTTCTAATTTTATCATAAAATTAGAGCTGAAAGAGAATTTAGAAATCATCTAGTCCCACCCACCTCCTCATTTGACAAGAAATTGAGGGACGAAGGGGTTAAGTGACTTGGTCAAAACTGTGCAAGTCATGATAAATCATGAGCTTTGATTTAAACTCTGGTACCTAATCCAGAATCTATTGCTTGTTTCTCTATGTACACTTAAAGTTGTGTGACTCCAACAATATTCACTAGATGTATTTTTCCTACAAATTAAATACTTTCTCTTACATGATAACAATTCAAAACTGTCCAACAAAATCCTTTCATTAGATCAAGTTGCAAAATTCAACACACGAAACATTGCTAAACAAGTGTGTGGGTAACATCTTGAGAAAACCCTGCATTTCATTGAGTAAAAAAAAAAAAAAAATTAAAGATCATAGATTTCAGTTAGTTGATTAAGAAAAGCTCATGAATTATATCAAGTCAATTGCTGCTCTTAATAAAACCCCCTTAAAAAGGGCTGCTCTTTCTCTCGAGATTCCTCAACATGCAAACATATCTGGCCTTTCCAGAAGTGCTTTGCAGATACTATGCAACAAAGGATGACAGTCAAACCTAACATGTTCACTCATGAGTAATTTTATCAGGGAGAGATTTTCTCAAAAGATATTTGTGACTAATTACACATTTTCTCCCTCGAAATAATTGTTTATTTGTCCATTACTTTCAAAACAATTATCAACAGAAATAAAGCCATGGGGAAAACATTTTTTTGTTATAATGTAAAAGGTAGAAATATCTGAAAATATCAAGTTAGAGATTACAAACTGCAAACTATTATTCCTCCTAAAAATACTATTCCTATTAACTGGAATTATTAAATCTCACAAGATAAATGAGATAATGACCACAAAGAAAGCAAAACACAGGTAATAAAGTTTATAAAATCAAAGAAAATAGACAATGTTGGAGTCTTTCATCATTTGGTTAACATTTCCAAGACTATAAAACTACATAGATATAAATTCACAGGCCTATGCATAAATATTAACATAATAAAACATACATTAAAATTTTACCCAACATTTTAAATTAATAATTTTTCTATTTTATATTTCATATACTTAATAGAATCACCAAGGTTTTTCAGTGTTGATGGTAATTTTTAAGTCATCTCATGAGAAAAGCTATTGGACATTTTAATACTCAATGGACAACTATTACCTCCTAGTTAGAAGTATTGGTGAAAAAAATTTTTTAAAAATTAAAAAAAAAGTATTGGTGAATCATTGTGATTGCAATTCTTTTTCACAGTCTTATACACACTACAATCACATTTATGGATAATGCAAACAAATTAAACATGTATATAATAACTAAATTTTATTTCAGAAAACCCTCTGTGGATCCCTAGGGTTCAAGAAGTGATATGAGTACCATTATTCTTTGTGTTGCTTTCAGGCTTTCTTTCAGTAAAGGCCTTTTTAAAATGTTACTGTTCATTTAGTAAGAGTTTTTCACCTAATTTACATAAAATAAGGTCCTTAAAAAGAAACCTATGAAGAATATTTAGTAATTTTAATAATACTACGAAGAATAATTGTCAAAATTTTACATTTCCTATCAAGTACAAAAATAGAATTCTACATGGCTTTTCTTAAGACTTAAACACCAGTGAGTTTACCACTCAGTTTAAAAGTGACTATATTCTATTGGATCTGTTATGTCCCATTTAAGAAAGTCATTTTGCTAAATAAGATTTAAGTAAAAGCTTATAACTTGCTATTACCAAGTTCTATTGTGCTCTTCCAAATTAAATAATTCTACCATCTTTTAAGACCTTTGCAGTAGAGCAAAAGATGAAATTCATTGGTTTCAAATCAGCATAATAAAAAATGCAATAGGAAAAAAGAACAAAATTATCAGTCTCCCTATACAAGGAATACTATATATAAATAATAGCCTTTTCATCAGTGTAATTTAGATGAAAGTATTAAATATAATTCATAAAGTGTATGGTATTTATGAAGCCTCAAGCATACACAAAGAAGGGATTACAAATGTACTCTAGATATGAAAGCCTTAAAATGTTTCCCTTAAGAATCTGAAAATGTGTTTCAGCTTTAAATCACTATATCAACTTCCTTAAAGAGTCATAGAAACATCAAACATTAGATTTTTCTGTTTTCTTTGCTCCATTGTTATAGGCCAATATTTAAAGACTATTTTGTATTTAAGGCATAACACATAAGTAGGTCAATTTGTTTTTATGTGAATTTTAGTTTTAAAGTAAAATACAAAATCAATTCTCATATATGAGGACAGAAGAAATGTAAAAGAAAATTATTATAGAGACTCACTGATACACTCACTGCATGTTCAAAACCACAGCATAGAAAATCACAATAAATATTTCCTGTACTTTAAGTGAGATACAAATTATGAAATGAGCATAAAAAAGCTGTACACAGTGAAAAGAGCACTGGATTTGGGGTAAGAGCACCTCGGTTTAATTCTCAGTTCTGTTATTTACTACCTTGTGCCCTCAGCCAAGTTATTTAAACTCTCTAGGCTTCGGTTCCCTTATCTGTAAAACGACAGGGGGTAGAGAAAAGAGGAAAAACTATGTAATCTCTAAAGATTCCTTCTGCCTCTAGATTCTAAGATCTGAATGACAGACTATAATTCTTGAAATACTTCTTTTACTTTAAATAATAATTTTATCATTTATATTAAACTTGAAAAAATATGGTGAAATAGCATCTTAGTTAAATTTAATTTCTTTTATGTTCCAAAGTTGTTGATGTTAAAATAAGTCAGATGTGAAACTGCAGTGTAACAAGCTATGACTGAAAATCAAAGGAAAGCTAAAACTATAATGTGATTTTTTTTTTCTTTTCTATGTACCTTATAAGAATATAAACTGGTTGAATTGGGAAGAAACTAGAATCCAATGAAATAATCAAGAATATTTGTTAAAAGCAGGTTTAGTTGCCAAGCATAGAAGATCATGAACATCATGGACCTACTTCTCTTCATCTTAAATATTCTATGTAAAGGGAAAAAAATTCAGTCACTATATAACAAATCATTTTTTTTGTTTGAAAATTAAGAGAAATATGCCACTTCAAAAAGAAACGAACTCTAATTCCTTCAATGGTTTGACTTTTATGGTAATACTTTAGGGGTCATTTCAACTTAATTAGTTTTTATTAAGTGCATGAGACAAGAGGAACATGGCATAGTGAATATAGAATCTAACTTTGAGTCAAGAAGACTAAGTCCTGCCTCTGATAATTTATTAGTTGCGCGAACCTGGAGCAAGTCACTTAACCTCTTGGTGCCCCTAAGGAGAAAGGGAAAGTAATAAGCATGTATTAAGCACCTACCTTACTATATGCCAGGAATTCTGCTATGTGATTTACAAACATTCTCTCATCTGATACTCACAACTCTGTGAAGTAGGTGATACTATGATTCCCATTTTACAATTGAGGAAACTGAGGCAGTCAGATGTTAAGTGCCTTACCCAAAGTTACACAGTTACTACTTGTCTAAGGCCAGATTTAAACTTACAATTTGAAGATTAGTGTGCTCGTGTGTATAATGAAAGAAGTTTCCAGTCAAGAGTTGTTCACACCTATGAAACTTACAAGATGATGCGTTCAATAACAGGGATACAGAAACAAAATGGAAGTAGTCCTTTGCCTTCAAAGGCATTTGTCTTTCTTTTTTGTCTTTTTTTTGTCTTTTTGTTTTTATTTGCTTTTTCATTTCTAGAGAAGGAATGCAATATTTAAATACAAAGAATATAAAAAGTAATTTTTCTTAGGGAGAGATCAGGAAAGATCTGCTGTAGGAGATGGCATCCAAGTTGAGCCTTGGAAGAAATTTTAAAAAAGGTCAAGAATGTTTTACTTGGTGAAAAGGACAGGAATCACTACTACTCTAAAAATGAATAAAATGGAATTTTTTAAAAAGTAAAAAAAAATAGCTGAGGGAAAGAACAAGGAATTCATTTCTAAAGTTTCATAACAGGATCATTTAAAAACTACCCATTGGAAAGAAAAAACAAGTTATTTAGTAATACATCCCTTTCCCCCTCCTCCCTTTAAGGTATTTGAAGAAAAAACCATTTCATTCAAGTTTAGACCAAGAACAGAGGACAGGAACGAGCAGCTGTTGAAATATTGTCAGAGAGGGGCACCTCTTTCATGGAGATTCCAGACTTAGAAAGTGCCCTCATGGTTACTGCAAATTTCCTTTCCACACTCCCTTTATTTCACACAGCACAATTAGGAAATGGTTTTTCACCAAAATAATGCAGGTTTATTTGGATTTAAGCGGTCCTATTTTGACATTTTAAAAAATGTATAGTAGTGGCAATCACTTTTATAAATGTGAACTAATGCTATCTGCATCCAGAGAAGGAACTAATAGAAGTATGTAAAGAATGATTTTACATATATATGTATTATATATGTATATGTACGTATGTATGCATGTATAAACGCATATATTTGTGTCTAATGGTAGCCACCTCGAGTGGGGGCAAGAAAAAAAAGAAAGTTATATGATGTCAACATTAACATTCCTCAATAATTATAACTTTACTATATATTTAAACGGAATAGTAAATTATACATAATAGAGTCCCAGTTTCATGTACAATCATCTTTTTTTTCCTATTTCACTATGTTATGGAAATCCTTGTTTTATTTAAGTTCTGAATAAAATAAAATGTATAAAAAAGATTTAAACTGAAAAAAATGATAAAAAGATGACTAAAATTCACTATTTTAGTACGTAGAATTATGTATCAAGTGATATTCTTCATATTTCTAAATAAGGATTATCCCTGGAATAGTAGCAGGGGGGAGCTAAATCCAGGGTCTTTTGATTCCCATGTTTCAATTCAACATATCTAAAAAAGCTTTTCTTTTTTAATTCTGACTCCATCTCTTATTAGCTCACTGAACTCGGAAAGAGCTGTCAATCTCTTAGGGGCAACAAGGTGGCACAACAACGGATAAAGCACTGGACCTGGAATCAGGAAAACTTGAGCTTGAATCCTGCCTCAAACACTTGCTAGCTGTGTGATCCTGGGCAAGTCACTAAACCACTGTCTGCCTTGGTTTCCTCATCTGTAAAATGGGGATATATAATAGTATTTACTTCGAAGGGCTAAGATCAGATGAGATATTTGCAAAGTACTTAGCAAAGTGCCAGGCACATACACAGCAGGTTCTATATAAATGTTTATCATTATCATCATCATCTTCATTTATCTATTCCAGGACTCCATTCACCATTTCAAATTAAAATTACTGTAATGCCATTACTTCCCTAATTTGTGTTAAATTCTCCCACTATTAAAGTAAAAGCTACTAGATAAAAGGGACTGTCTGCTTTTATAATTTCTATCTCCTTAAACACTATGCTTGGCACATTATAAGAGTTACTTCAGTGCTTTTTCATTCATTTAATCACCAACATACTAGCTATGAGACTAGGGATGTCACTTAACACCCCTACAATAAGATAAGATCTTATCTTATTGTAAAATGTTCTTGAGGGGCAGCTAGGTGGCACAGTGGATAGACCGGGCCTTGAAGTCAGGAGGACTTGAGTTCAAATCCAGCTTCAGACACTCAACATATGTGATCCTGGGCAAGTCACTTAACCCCAACTGCCTCACCAAAAAGCAAAAATAAAATAAAATAAAATGTTCTTGAAGTACTTAAACTCAAAAGACTTGAGTGAAATTCATTTACATTTACAAAGTAAGGGGTTTATATTATTAATAAAACACCATAGCAGTACAAAACAGTATATAAAATAAGATAGGCAATTTCACAAATTATTCTTTTAGAATGATAGAAACTGCATAATGGTCTTAAGTGTTTTACTGGTAGGCATAGATATTATATATCTATAATTATGTAGACATATACGTAAAATATCTCTCTATATATAGACTCATAAATTATATCTTAAAATAAGAATTGCAAAGTACTACACAAATATAACTAAGGCATTATAATTGCTATGCTTTTTGTTATCCAATTAGTCATGACTGCATTTGGGTTTTTTTGGCATAGTCTGAGGTCACATTGAAACTTAGATCTTCCTGACTCCTGGCCCAACACTTTATCTACTGAACCAGCCAGCTGCAGTTGACATACTAGTCACTTACCTATGTACCATCAGTAAGACTTGCTTGCACTTTTGAGTTGTTTTTCCTAAGGAAGTTTTGTACCCAACAAAATCACAGTCCTAACCCTGTTCAGCAATCTGGACACTAAAAGGTCCAAATACTAAACAACACATCAAGCCTCAACATTTCAAACTATTGATAGGAAAGGAAGTTGAAAAGATGAGAGTAAAATTAAATTAATGGGGGAAAGCCTAAATTATAAGTTTTTAATGCAATTATGACTTGCAATTATGCATAGTAAGTGGAATGAAGGATTGCCTAGTGGAGGTTCAGAAGCTAAATGTCTTTCACATTTTTTATCTGGACCTATAATTTTGACAGTATAGGAGCTCCTCATGAAGAAACTCCCTTTACCAATGCAGACTGGAAACTATTCTAGAATTTATAAAGTTAAGTGACTTACTCAGGGTCAAAAAACCAGTGTGTATGAGTCAGGACTTGAATCCAGGTCCCCCAGACTCCTCTTTCACAAAGTAGGCACTTTGTTGAATCCAGTAACAGGACCTTTTACAATACAGACTGTAAATTATCACTTACCCAAATTAAATAAAGCTAATTACTATTTAAATTGAGAGCGCTGTTTAATGAGTATTTTTAAAATGTTTATTTTTAAATCATCAAGCTATTTCCCTCATGAATATTGAACTTCGGGGGGGGGGGGGGAAATTTACTATGCAAATTAAATACACTGGATCAACTGGATCAACTCAACCCTGATCTAAAATGATCACAAATTCTGAATTAGTTAGAAGCAAATAAATGAAGTTTTATTCTACTATTTCTGGGCATGCTGTCAATATAGCTATTTAATAGTTATGTTAAAAAATGTCCAAAATGGAACTTTCCAAAATAGTGAATAAGAGTAAACATAATTTTTATATTTTTAAAAACTTCTTTAATAGAAATATTTAGGAGATAGAACAAGAATGCATGGCATACTACTCATTTTTTAAATTTCTTTTTTATTGAACAAGAAACAAAACTATTATGCAGTAAAGTTATCCAATCTTTCTAGAAAATCCTACACTTAGCATAAGTGGTGTATAGAGAAACTGAAATACATTAATCAGAGCACAGCAAAAAGCCATCTACCCACAATCTCCAATGAGCTATTTTTAAAGTAATTTAATAGAACAGTCTGAAACAATGCTTCTCCCTTCTGTCCAGTGAACCACTTAAACAGCTATTGGTTAGAGGGAGGTTAGCTTCCATTAGATTCTATTTCTTTCTAAACCTCTTTCAACTCTCCTCTCCCTCTTCAACTCAGCTTTAGCAAAACTTAAATGAAAATTAGCAACTTCCTTGCAGAGTCATCAGGAGCTGAATGCCAAGCATAGAAATAGAAATAGCTATTCTGAAAGTAAAAACAAACAAAAAACTAGGTCTAGGAGTCACAAAGTGAAAATTCTAATCCATATTTCACCACTTCCCCTTAGGTATAAACTACCTCGGTCAGCAAAATGAAGTTAAAGTAAGTTTTCCAACTACATGTTGAAGGCTAAACAATGTCTACAGCATTCAAAAATCAAAGTCTAAATTATTCATACTATAAATCTCAACAAAATAGTATTAAATATAGGCTAGCTCTTATTTTTCAAATTATAAAAATCAAAACACCTTTTTTTTTTTTTTTATAAAAACACTGCAGCTGAAATTGAAGTTAGGGTTAGAGTTCCTAATACATCTTATTGCTTCACCCTGGCATATTCTGTGTATACATTTAATAAACACAATAGAGCAAGGATAAGCATTCTGTGATTAGTAAATTTTTAAAAATCACAAAGAAGATTGGCCAAATGAGAGGCTAATTCCTTCACCTACAGATTACTAATACTGGAGAAGAATCTGTGAGGTTGTGTTTCATTTCCAAAAGGTAACATCTGCTCACCTTTACAGACCATTTTTAGGAAGAAACAATTAGAAACACACTCCTGAATTCTGCAATAAACGAGTCATAACATTGGCAATTCTCAGCTAACTCTATGGCAAAAAGTCAGAAGTAATCAATTTACATGCCACACTTATATTTACAAGGACTTGAGTACTACTAATAAGCTCTACTCAATATTTTGTGGGAGGGGGAAATTAACTTTTTTTAGGTTCCCTATTATTTATACTTAGGGCAACCACAGAAGCACTTCCTTCCAGTGGTGGGCACTTTCATCTAGGTAGCAAAACAGTAAGACTACCTTAACATAGCCCAAAGAGCCTCTGGACAGGCTGGACAGAACTGGGGCATCTGTTGAGAATCTTTCCCAACCTTAAAGCACAACCTATGTCTGATAAATTTTTGGTTCCAAAACTGGGCCAGCCGTGCCAAAAGCATCAATGAGGATCAACGAGGGTGAGATTGGAAGGGACCTTTTTCAAAGTCTTCCCAGAGAAACTGGGGCCTACAGACTACAATCGGCCCCTTGTCTATGCTACGGATCCAGCCTCTGTCCCCACCACGTGTAGGGTCAGTGGACGTCAATTCCTTGCTCCTCTGAGTCCCGGTGCAACCGGAGGCCCAAGGGAGGTGGGGAATTGAGGTAACTGGGAGCAAAAAGGGGGCCTCTCCGGAACAGGGGGAGGGAGGCCGGAAGGATGAGGGAGAGGCGGGTGCTCACCTGGACGCCGGTGTAGTTTTCGAAGAAGAAGAGCACCATGCTCTGGTAGATGGTGTAGAAGCGATCGTCCACCTCCTGATAGATGCGTGCTCCCGGCAGAAATAAGGAGAAGAGGCGCCAGCCCAGCCAGGCCAAGATATAGGTGGGGGCCGTGCCCAGCATCACGGCGGCCGGGAGGGCATACCGCATGGAGTACGTGTGGAGCACCAGGGACAGCAGCATCTTCCTGCTCCGCCGCTCGCTCGCTCGCGATGCTGTGGCCCGGCTTCCTCCTCCTGCTGCTTCCCTTTCTCCTTCCCTTCCTCCGGGCCGCCAAGGGATCACCGGGCCCAAAGGAAAGTCCCTAGCCACAGACTGCCCGGCCCCCTCCCCCTGCCCGCTCCGGAGTCGCGGAGGCCGCCGCCTCCACCACCGCCGCCGGCGCCGCAGCCCCTCAGCTGCATGGGCTGCCCTGCTGACCGGCGGGCGGACTGCTCCCTGAACAGGAGCCCGACTCCCCCGGCTCCCTGTTCCCCAACGGACAGGGACACAGAAGCTAGGCCAGGGAGGGCACGGCGACCTGGCCCAAGCTACAAGGGACCCAGGCTGCGGTTACCTCAAAGGGAGTTACGGTTCATGACCCTCCTCTGACACCATACTGCCAAACCCGGATGGAGGGAGGGGCCCTCCGGGCAACAAGGTGGCCCCTGATTGGCGGAGCCTGGGCCGCCGGTTGGAGGGCAACCGACGGCGCACAGTACCTCTCGCGATGCAGCCTGCCAGACCAATTGCGCATGCGTGGAGTTGATCTGCGAGCCAAACTGCTTGCCTGGGGGTTTTCCACTCCTGCTTTGGGCTATGGAGTTGAAAATGGAGTTGACTGGAGTGGGTCGGGGGTGCAGACCCGAACTAAAATGGAGAAAAAATCGAGAGGGCGAGAAAAATAAAAGAAGAAGCTGTAGGGAAAGGAGGAGTATCGGAGAAATGATTTCTTCTGGATAACGAGCTTTCCTGTCGCTTTCGAGGGCTCCAGGTTCTGTCACAAGACAGAAGAATCCTTGGCTGACAGGAATTCATTCCGGCCATTCCACTTCTATTGGTTGCAGAGCTTTGTACTGAGTGCTGGGGGTAGTACAAAGTTTAGATAAGCATGTACAGCCTTTCAGTTTAGTAGCAGGATGATACACCTGACCATTAGAGAGGTGCAAAAAATGTGCTTTGTGAGGTCTACGGGGATAGGCTCTTAGAGAGGGATGGGGTCAGTGAAGGCATCCTGAAGTGGTTGGCATTTAAATTGGACTTTTAAACGTAGAGGACCTGAACAGGCAAAGGATGACATTCCAGGCCTAGGGAACAGAGAGGTCAAAAGCACAGAGATGAAGTGCAGAGTGTATTCAAGGAACTTTGAAAAACACTTGGATTCTTCTTCAGTATTAGTAATATGTGGATGAGGAATACTATATTTGCAATATGTGTTTGTTTATAAATTTTCCAGTTTTGCTGGAACATAGATAATAGAGGACAGTAATATGAGAGAATGCTAGAAAGGTAGTGTGGCACCAAGCAAAAAAGTCTGACCTTTAGTCAGGAAATTGTGGGAGCCACTGAACATTAGTGAAGTTGAGGACTAAGGTGACCATCAAAGATTATTCTGAAAGCTATATGAAGAGTGGAAGAAGCAGAAAGACCTGTAAGGAGACTTTTGCAGTAATCCAGGCAAGAAGTGATGAGGATCTGAACTAGGATGGTGTCAATGGGAATGGAGAGCAAGGAACAGATTCTAGAAATATGGAGGTAAAATGAGCAAGACATTTAAATGTTAAATTTAATTTATTGGATTTGAAACATTAGGGAGAGTGAAAAATCAAAGATAACACCTAAGTTTTAAGTGTAGAAGAACTGATGAATAGTTGTACCTCCAATAGATAAAGTGAAAGAAGAAGATGATTTAAGGGAACAAGATTGGTTTGGTGCATGTCAAGTTTGAGTTGCCAGTGTGACATCTAAGTAATGTCCGGTAAGCAGTCAGACATGTAGGTCCAGAGCCCAGGACAGAGACCAAACCTGGAGTTGGGCCAGTAGAAATGATAGCTGAGCTTTTGGGGTAAATGGCATGGCCAAAGGGAGTATAATGGAAAAGAGAGTAGAAGATCCAAGGACTGAACCTTAGGGTACTCTCACCTTAAGAAAATGAAGAGGCAGAAGAGGAGAAATTGGAGATGTAAGAGAAAAACAAGCAAATGTACTGTATAGGAAGACAAGGGAAGAGAGATTATTCAATAGTATGATACAATGTTTGACGCTGCCAGATACTACAGAAGAGGCAAAGAAGAGGACTGAGAAAAGGCTGCTGGTTTGGGAAGTAACAATGACCTTGAGAGAGTATTTTCAGTAAAGAGTTTTGAAAGAGGGTCCAGATTACAAGGTGATAAGAGTGAGAAGTGAGGAATTGAGTCATTTAGTGTAAACTTTTTCAGGTTTAGCAGTGAAAGCAGTGATTTTGCAAAATCTCCCTAATATGCTCTCTCCTCTTCTCTGACACAGCCACTATTCTGATGTAGGCCCACATCACCTCTTGGACCATTGCAGTCGCCTGCTAGTGGGTTTGCCTGCCTCAAGTCTCTCTGCCCTCCAACCCATTCAGCCACTGAAGTGATTTTCCTATATTGTAGGTCTAATCATATCACTCTCAATAAACTCCAGTGGCTCCCCATTGCCTCTAGGATCAAAAAATTGTTGTTTGTCCTTGTTCTCAAAGAGGACCATCACATCAAGAACATGATGCCATGACTTGCAAGTGAATTGGATTTAAGTGAGGGAGGGATGTGCAAAGTCACCAGCCTCACACTTTCTCCTCTGGAGCCATCTGAGTCCAGTGGCAAGATATAGATCAGAATGACTGGACATGGCCCAGATGCCATCCTCCTATCATTTTCTTCTTATACTTTATTCCCCACAATGTACTCTTTGATATGGTGACACTAGCCTCCTTGCTATTCCACAAACAAGACATTCCATCTCTTAGTTCCCAGCATTTTCTCTGGTTGTCCCCTATACCTGAAATGTCCTCCCTCCTCAACTCTGCCTACTAGATCCCCTGGTTTCCTTTTAATTCCAACTAAAGTCCCATCTTCTATAGGAAGCCTTTCCCAACTCCTCTTAATTCTAGTGCCTTTTCTCTGTTTATTATTCCTATTTATCCTGTATATAGCTTGTTTGTATTTGTTGCCCCTCCATTAGACTGTGAGCTCCTTGAGGGCAGGGACATCCTTTTTCCTCTTTTTGTATCCCCAGGGCTTAGCACAGTGCCAGCTTAATAAATAATACTAGCTTAATAAATGTTGATTGATTGAAGTAAGATGACATGCCTGGCACCACAAAAACACAGCAACATGGTATATGGTAATCCTTAGGTGGTCCTTAGCAAAATTGTAAAATGGTTGAAGTTTGTTTTCAGTAACTTTTCTTTTTTTTTGATGCCCCTCCCCAAACACATAATTAACTTCAAATAATTTACCCAAGTCACTGGGAATACAAATATGAAAAATAACAAAGTCCTCATTCCCAATGAGATTACATTTTCCTACGGGTCCAGGGAAGAGGAATAGATAAAACCTATATGTAAATAAGTTTAAGTCATTTATTCAAGAAGCATTAAATGTTACTGTGTGCCAGTCATTCAACAAGCAGTAAGTGACTACAATGTGTCAGGCATCAAAATACAAAAAAACAAAACAAAAAAAACCCAACCCTTGTCTTTAAGAATCTTACCTTTCTGTTGGGAGAAACCAACATTGTCACACACACACACACACACACACACACACACACACACACACACACAC
>NW_020954619.1:23580401-23686706 GCF_900497805.2 Vombatus ursinus
ACACACACACACACACACACACACACACACACACACACACACACACAGTAATTTTGGAAGAGAAAGCACCAGCAAATGTGATCAAGACTAAGCAGAACCTTGAAGAAAGCTAGGGATGGCATTGAGGCTAAGGTGAGGGAGGAATGAATTCTAGGACTCAACACATGAAGATGAAATGTCATGTACAGGGAACAAAATAAATTGATTTGTCTTAGTGAAAGAGAATGATGGAAATATAAAGAAATTTCTTTATGGCAATATTGTTTTCTCAGTCCACATTCTTGACCTTTGTGAAGGCTTTTTACTGTTGACCCCTCTCTTGTCATGAAAATTTTGTCCTCTTTGGTTTTTGTGACATTTTATCTTGGTTTTCTTTCTTGCCTATCCAATTTTTCTCAGTCACCTTTGTTAACTCTTAATTTATAGGTATGTCACCGACATGATATATCACAACCTCTAATTCTCCAAGTCACTGTCCTGGACCCTCTTCTTTTCCCCTACTGTCTCTCACTTGGTGACCTCATCAGTTCCCACAAATTTAATCATACTCTCTCTAGATGACTCTCATATCTATAATCCAACCATAGTATCTCTCCAAAGCTCCAGTCCTATATCACAAACTACCTATTGGTTGTATGGAACTGAATGTCCTGTGGGCATTTCAAACTCACCCTATCTAAAACAGAACCCATTTTCCTCCCAAAACTCACCCTTCTACCAAACTTTTGTATTTCTTACAGTTACCCAGGCTTGCAAATTTGGTGTCATCCTCAACTCCTTATATTTCCTTATCACAATAAAGCTAAACAGTTTTCAAGTCTTGTCATTTCTACCACCACAAAATTCCCTACATCCCTTTCCTCTTCTTCATTCAGATATCTACCACCTTCTTTAGGCCTCATCACTTTTCACCAGGATTATTGCAATAGCTTCCTAATTTATCTCCCTCAAGTCTTTCCCCTCTCCAATAAATCCTCCACACTACCGCTAAAGTGATATTCCTAAAGCATAGGTCTGATTTATGTCACTCTTAAGAAACTCCAGTGGCTCCCTTTTTCCTTTAGAATCAAATGCAACCTTCTGTGGTATTTAAAGCACTTGACAATCTTGCTGTAACCACCTTTCCAAGTTTATTAAATATTGTCCCCCTTCACATTCACTACAGTTCAGCTAAACTGACCTTCTTCCTGTTCTATCAGCATTCATAGTTTCCTTCAAATCTCAGCTCAAAAACATTTTGCTGTATAAGACCTTTCCTGATCTTCACAGCTGCTACTACTCTCAAATTACCTTCTGTTTATGTTGTGTGTATATATTGTCTCCTCCCAATAGAAAGTGAACTTCAGGATAGACACTATTTCATTTCTCTTTGTATCCCTGATGCCTAGCATGTTATTGATTGATTGTGGTGAGTCTTTCCAGTCTTAGCTAGTTTAGTCTTAAGTTGACACAGAGTAATGCATCAATGAATTTGTACCACTCACAGCCTTCAAGAACCCAGGGTTACTTCCATGCCAAGATGAGGTGCTTGAGGAAGTTTTAATGGAAAAATTATTGATGATGGCAATAATTAAATGAATCTGTAATGATGGTCTATGTTGATAGCCTTTTCAGTGACAGCAAATTACAATCCATCCAGGCTTGCACATATGCGCAACTTTTGTCCATTTCCTCTCATAAATCTTCTACAGAGTTCTACCCAAAGAATATATATGATGAGACACTTAACCCCCTTCTTTGCAAAGAAGGGGTGACAGAAGAAAAATAACCTCTCATTTTGGGGGGTAAAATTTTATCTTATGTTTTGCAACATTCAGTTTTAATTATTTAGTGTTTATTGTTCTTTACATTCACATTTTTGTGGTCATTGTGCATTCTTTTTGTCTGTCCATTCTTCTTGAAGAGGACCAGTGACATCAGTAGGATGATGTCTTGACTTGCAAGTGAGCTGGATTTAAGTGAGACAGAGATGCAAAGTCACCAACCTCACTCTCTTTTCCAGGGTCATCAGAGTCTAGCAACAGGACATAGATCAGGACAACTGGAGATGACCCCAGATACAGTGGGAGACCTTGGTCATTTTTATTTATTTATTTATTTATTTTTGGCGAGGCATTTGAGGTTGAGTGACTTGCCCAGAGTTACACAGCTAATAAGTGTTATGTATCTGAGGCCAGATTTGAACTCAGGTCCTCCTTACTCCAGGGTCAGTGCTCTATCCTCTGCACCACCTTAGCCTTTTTTAGGCTAAGGTCTTTTCCAGGTCTCGGTTTGTCTGAAGCAACACCCATTCAGTGATTTAAGGCTAGGTAAGAAATAAGGCAAAAGATGACATAGTTGGCCTACTAAAAAAAATTTTAAAAATCAAACTGGGAGGGGAAGACCCTCAGGGTTTCTGGTCAGAACAGAAATAATTGCTATTTACACTTAGTCTTGGCCATCAAAACCCAAAAAAGGTCATTATGCATATTATTTTATGGCTCTACTTATTTGTCTTTACATCAGTTCATAAAAGTATGCTTCTCTGTATTCATGTTCATTGCCACTTATAGTGCAGTAATATTCCACTATGTTCATCTACCATTATTACTTTCACCATTCCCTAACTGATGGTCATCTAATTTTTTCCATTTTTTGCTACCACGTAAAGTGCTGATATATAGATATGTCTATATCTGTCTATCGATGTATCTGTATTTATCTATATATATGGAGAAAGAGAGAGGTTTTTTTTAAATTAATGAACTTGGTATATTTAACTAGCAGTGGAATATCTGGATCAAAGGATATGGTAATTTTAACTACTTTATTTAGAATTTCAAATTGTTCTCCAGAGTATTTCTCTAACTCACTGCTCTGCCAACAGGGCATCACTGTGTTTTTCAACAAACCCTCCTGGATGACTACTTTGTCATCTTTGCCAATTTGCTGGGTGAGGTAAAATGTCAGGGTTGTTGTTATTTACATTTCTCTCATTTTTAATGATTTGGAGCATTCTTACATATAATAAATAGTTTGCAATTCTTCATTTGAGAACTGCACATATTCTTTGACCATCAGTCTATTGGTGAATGGCTTTTTGGTCTTATTTATTTTTGTTAATTGCCAATTTAACTTATATAGCAAACCCTTATTAGAGATATTTTGATACAAAGATTTTTCTTCCAGTTGACTGCTTTTCTTCTTATACTACATGCATTATTTTTTTTGTGCAAAAGGAAAGCATACATTTTTAAAGACTTTAAATTCAAGGCCAGGGCACAGAGTTATCAGAAAGGCCAATTTTATTTCCAGTTTTGACTGAGTCACTCAAGGATCTGTTATTACCTATTTAAACTCTTAATTTTCCCCTCTCCATGTACTCATTACATATATCATACTTCCATTTATAATAACATGAATTGTACTGAAATAATACTTTCCATTTATTTCACATACTTGGTGAGAAGATTATTATGTGATGTTATGACATTTGTCCTTTGAATTATTTCCATTTTTAAAAAAAGTTATTTCTCAAGAATCTTTAAAATAGTTTCAATTATCATGAATATAAAGGCCCAAATGGGAGTATTCTTCTGGTTTCCAATCAGTAATGTTCAAACAACTCATACCATTTAAATAAATTGAAAGATATATACTTTGGCAACTTTCCCTCCTTAATTTATACAAATAAAACTTTCAGCATTGGATACAGAGTACTTAAGTAAACTGTAGCAATTTGTCACTGAATATGAGTAATTCTTTAATATGCTATGGAATCTCCATGAGATTTTCATTTCCTTTCCGCCACAGTTTATCAACAACCCTCTATAATGTCATTTTCTCTGTACAGATAATTCTATACATGTGTCATTGTCCCTAACTTACAAAGTATTTTATTAGCCTCTCTTTGTAAGATCTTCATTTGGATAGAATTGCACATGGATTCCTACACTTCATAAACTGTTTAAACATTTTAGAAACAAAAATCCAATTAATCTCTAGCTGCAAGTCTTGTTGTTTATTGTTTGTAAGAGATTATAAACCTGCCTTTCTTCATATATTTGTTATTACTATAATAATAGCATCATTGCCATCCAAACTTAAAATCTAGCTTAAAGATGTTTCCTTTAATCTAGAGACCTTTGACAAATAATAGCTTTGTTTTCCCTGACTAGTATAACACTTCTAATTCTCTTTCACTGTCCATATCAAAAGTTTTTTATATGATTTATAAAAGCACAATGGGCAATGGAATTGCATTCTGGGTGTAAAAAGTCCACTGTAACATATGGCCAACAATTACTTATGTGAGAGAAATGGTATAAGATACCATTAAGAATCGACGTGACCAGAAAAGGACTGGTCATGAATTGTAGAGCAAGAAAAAAGAAAGGAATAATTTTATGTATTATACTCCCATAAATATTAAAGAAACAAGAAGAAAGCCTCCAGTGCACTGCATGGATCCATAATTGAAACATTTACAGAAAAACACGGACAAAAAAACTGCATCAGAGGAAAACACATGGATAGATTTGCTATTTGCAAAAGTAGGGAAGAACCAATGCTGATGAGATCAAAGATCCATTAGAATATTATACTTTGCAATTATAACAACCTATTATCACTTCAAGTATTTCAAACCTTCACCACGTTTGCAGTGTTTGCCCATTCTTTTACCCTGCCATATCACCTTGACTGTGTTATCTCCATCTACTCTCCCATTTCTATTACGTTAAATTCTTAATTTGTCTTGGGGAAACCTATACTCATCTTTTTATTCATTCTTCCTTGCTTCAAAATCTTTCCTTATTTTTAGCCCTTTGCAATTCTTAATCTTGTTGGTAACCCTAACATTTTGGCTCCTTTTTTTCTTGTCTCATAAATTCAGTATACTTGTGCTAGAATAATGATTCTCTCCATAGCTATATCTATCCAAGTGGGAATTCTTCAACTGAATTTAACATAAGGTGTGGTAGCACTCCTGAAATACAGTACAAGGGGAAACTGTGAAGTTTTTAATATAACTCACATTTATGCACTTTCTGCCTTCAGAGTATCTCTCATGGATGTCTCCTATGCATTCAAGGCTATCATCTTGGTATAGGCCCTCATCCCTTCTAGACTATTGCCTTCTGGTTAGTCTACCTTCCTCAAGGTGTCACAACTACAATCCATCCCTCAGCTGCCAAAGTGATTTTCCTAACACATAGGTCTGACTATATTATCACCCTACTCAATAAACTTCCAGTGGCTTCCTGTTACCTCTAGGATCAAAAGTATAACCCGGGGTTTTTGTTTTTGTTTTTTTGCCTTTCTTTGTATCAGTGCTTAGTATAGCACCTGGCATATAGTAATCACTTAATAAATGTGGTGACTTATTTGGCATTTGAAGGCCTTCACAGCTTGGCCCCTTTCCTTCCTTTCCAGTTTCACTCCCCTTTGAATACTCTATGATCCAAGGACATAGACTTTTTTGCTATTCATTGCACATAACACTCCCTCTCCCAGTCTTCCATGCCTGGAATGCCCTCCTTCATCTTTTCTTCTTAGCTTTCCTGGCTTCAAGATATAGATCAAATCCTACCTTCTGCAGGAGGCCTTTCTTGTCATTCTCTCTCCCTCTCTCTCTCTCTCTCAGAGATAATAGAGGTTGAGATATATAGATATGTATGTATGAGTATTTATAAAATCTTTTATGTGCATAGTTTACATGTTTTCTCTCATTAGGATGTGGGCTCCTTGAGGTCAGGGGCTGTATCTTTATTTTTTTAATAATAATTTATTTATTTTTAGTTTTCAACATTCACTTTTATAAGATTTTGAGTTTTAAATGTTCTCCCCCTTTCTTTCCTCCCCTCTCCCCAAGACAGTGTGCAATCTGATATAGGCCCTACTTATACATTCATATTAAGCATATTTTCCCATTAGTCATGATATAAAGAAGAATTAAAACTTATGGGAGGAACCAAGAGAATGAAGCGATAAAACAATGCAACAAAAGAAAAGGAAAGCAAATAGTATGCTTCCATATGCATTCAGACTCCATAGTTCGTTCTTTGCATGTGGATAGAATTTTCCATTGTGAGTCTTTTGGAGTTGTCTTAGATCCAAGAAGAGCCTTTTACTGAGAAAAGCCAAGTCTATTAAAGTCAGTCATTGCACAATGTGGCTGTTACTGTGTATAATGTTCTCCTGGTTCTGCTCATTTCACTCAGCATCAATTCATATAAGTCCAGGTTTTTCTGAAGTCCTCCTGCTCATCATTTCTTATAGCATAATAGTATTCCATTACATTCATATACCACAACTTGTTCAGCCATTGCCCAGTTGATGGGCATCCCCTCAATTTTCAATTCTTTGCCACCACAAAAAGAGCTGTTCTAAATATTTTTGTACATGTGGGTCCTTTTCCTTTTTCTTATGATCTCTTTGGGATACAGACCTAGTAGTGGTATTGCTGGATCAAAGGGTATGCACAGTCTTATAGCCCTTTGGGCATAGTTCCAAATTGCTGTCCAGAATTGTTGGATCAGTTCACAACTCCACCAACAATGCATTAGTGTTCTAATTTTCCTACATCTCCAACATTTATCATTTTCCTTTTTTGTCATGTTAGCCCTGATAGGTGTGATGTGGCACCTCAGAATCATTTTGATTTGCATTACTCTAATCAATAATGATTTAGAGCATTTTTTCATGTGACTATAGATAGCTTTAATTTCTTCCACTGAAAACTGCCTGTTCATGTCCTTTGACCATTTATCAGTTGGGGAATGACTTGTATTCTTATAAATTTGACTCAGTTTTCTATATATTTTAGAAATGAGGCCTTTATCAGAGACACTGGTTGTAAAAATTCTTTCCCAGTTTTCTGCTTCCCTCCTAAACTTGGTTGCATTGGCTTTGTGTAAAAACTTTTTAATTTAATGTAATCAAAATTATCCATTTTGCATTTCATAATGTGCTCTATCTCTTATTTGGTCATAAATTCTTCCCTTCTCCATAAATCTGATAGGTAAACTATTCCTTGCTCTCCTAGTTTGCTTATAGTGTCAGTTTTTATATCTAAGTTGTATACCCATTTTGACTTTATCTTAGTATAAGGTGTAAGATGTTGGTCTATGCCTAGTTTCTGCCATACTATTCTCCCGTTTTCCCAGCAGTTTTTGTTAAACAGTGATTTTTTTGATCCCAGAAGCTGGAGTCTTTGGATTTATCAAATAGTAGATTACTATAGTCATTAACTACTGTGTCTTCCATTGATCCACCACTGTATTTCTTAGCCAGTACCAAGTAGTTTTGATGATTGCTCTTTACTTTCTTTGTATTCCCAGCTCTTGGCACAGTGTTTGGCACATAGTAAGAACTTCATAAATGCTAATTAAATGACTGACACTTTAACATTTATAAAGTACTTTCCTTTCAACAACATTCTGAAGTTGTGTGAGATAGATAGATAAATAGATAAATAGATAGATAGCCATGGCACGCACGTATACACATTATATATACTAATATATAATTATTATTATTATTTACATTTTATAAATAAAGGAATAGATTCAGAAAAATAATATGATATGCTTCTAAGTAAAATCTTTGATAAAATTCAAACTCCTCAACCTGACATGTGAAGTTCTCCCTAATCTGGATCCAACCAAGCTTTTCAAACACTTCATATTATTTCCCTTCTCACACTCTTCCATTCAGCCAAACTGTCTTACTTGTTGTTTCCTCTACTCCACATTACATTTTCTGTCTCTAGTGGGGTTGGTATCTGGGCCCCAGAAAGGAAAAGCCCTAGACTTTCCCATATGGCCAAATCTCTGGCTTTAGCCATCAACTGGCCTTTCTTTGTGGCTATACCCAATCTCCCACCCTTAACCTACCCTACACCTCCCTGTGTCCCCAGGCCACTTCCCACTCTTAATCCTATCTGGGCTCCATTCTCCTTTGGCCACCCCTGGAGTTCTATTACCTCATAGATTTCACTTGACCACTCCTAGATCCCTCCCATAGTCTTTCTGTATATAAGGTTCATTTTATCTCTATTAAGATGCTTAGATTCTTATAATCTAGCCACTGCTCAGATTCCTAAAATCTAGCCACTGCTGGAATTCTTAAAATCTAGCCACTGGTCAGATTCTTATAATCTAGCCAATAGCTTACTAATGTTCAGACTCCTTAAGAGTCTGCCCAATGTGACGGATGTTCTAATAAACCTTGTTTTTGGCTGAAAGAAGGCTTGGGTCAAATTCTTTTGGGCAGGACCCACATGTTGTGATTTTGAGGTCCCAGGACCCCTGAACCCTAAACTGTATCATCTCCATGCTTTCACATAGGCCTTTGCCTACACTAGAATATCTCCTCCTGCACATCTGTTATAATACTTAGTTTTTCCTTCAACAGCTAAGGTGCTACCTCTTAATAAAAGCCTTTCCTGATCTTACCAGTTTTTATTACTCTCTTTCCTCATATTACTTTCAATTTACTTACCTGTATATATGCTATATCTCGTAAAAAAGGAATAGAAAATCTTTAGAGCAGGTACTATTTTTGTCTTTGTTGTACCAGTGCTTTTTTAAATAAATGTTTAATTGAATGCAAGTAATAAGACTCAGGATTTGAACACAAGTTACTTAGGCTGTCATTGTAACACTCAGGCCTACATTACTGACCCCACTTCTTTTCCAATTGTTGAAGAAAAAGTAATAATCTGTCAGAAACAATTTAATTTATCATTATTCTATAAGCCATTTTTAACTTCGAGATGGAGATATGGAGCTAGAATAATTATAATGCCCTATGACACTACAACTCATCCTGAAGATTTCAAAGTAACCTTTGGAGGAATCTAGAACAAGGAAAAAGTTTACAATATGTAAAAATAGAAATTGGGTAAAGTTTTCAGAATTGTAGAGTAACCACGTTGATACCCAATTACC
This sequence comes from Vombatus ursinus, assembly GCF_900497805.2. Taxonomy (NCBI): domain Eukaryota; kingdom Metazoa; phylum Chordata; class Mammalia; order Diprotodontia; family Vombatidae; genus Vombatus; species Vombatus ursinus. The sequence continues at coordinate 23,589,332 of NW_020954619.1, forward strand.
TCCAGGACCACTCCCCTCACTACTAAAGTTAAACAAAGAAACCTCCCTTTCAAAAATATCTTAATCCTTTCTCCATAGAGAAAGGTGGGTCCTGAGACCAATCACTTCCAAGTGGGTTCTGAGACAAGTGTAAAGGAGACATGAGTTACCTTTGGTTATTACCCTTATTTTTTTTCTTCCTGTCATTAAACTTTCCAAGGGGCTTTTCCAGTTTTCTGGAAAGGACTTTAGAAGAAAATATTATTTCTTACTATTTCTAGTTTAACTAAAAAGGTGGTTTTTAATATGCTTCCACAATCATACATGTCCCCTACATGTTCCTCTACTATTCATGAATAATTCATGGTAATATGTTCTAGCCTACTTATAACCACCATGCATGTTTACCTTATCCTTTGTCATTTTGTCACCATCTGAAATAATGTTGTTCTATGATTCATGGCCATATAATATCCCTAGAATATTTGTGCTAAAGAGATGAGATTGTAAGAAATAATTAAATTGCCTTTTGTGTGTAAACTTAATTATTAAACTCAAACATTTCAACATATAAAGAAAAAGATTATACAAGAATTATACAAGAAACCATGAACTTGTGTTAAATACAATATTTTTAAGTACTAAATTTAACAGTAAGCAACTAGGGAGTATAGTAGAGTGTTAGAGTTGGAATCAGGCAGATCTCATTTCAAGTTCAGCCTGAGACACTTTCTAACTCTGTGACCCAGGGCAAGTCATTTAATCTCTACCTCTTATCCATACAATTAGGATAATAGCCTGTCTCACCTGATGAAGGGAGGATTTGTGAAGATCAAATGAGATAACATATACAAACATTTTGCAAACCTTAAAGCTTTTATTTAAGGAGGTACTGTACTTTTTTTGTTCTGTGCATTAAAAAAAGTTTGATTATATATGTAATATATATTCATACACACATATATACATACATGTGTATGTGTAAATTGCTACCCTATAACTTATCTCCCATCTGTGGTAGAATCACTGCTTTGTACAAATATTTTTTTCAACAAAACAAATCAACATACTGGCCATGTCTGAAAATGTATATTACATTCTGGGGAGGTATGTTTCATCATAAACATTGCTAGAGGGATAATTCCTATGTTAATAAGGCATAGAGGGGATCACAAAAGATAAAATGGACAGTTTTTATTATGTGAAACAAAAACTTTTTTACAAGCAAAATAAATATAGTTAGAATTAGAAGGGAAACTGGGAAAAACCACAGCAAATTTCTCTGATAAAGGGCGAATATTTAAGATATAAAAAGGATTGTAACAAATATATGAAAAGAACCATTCTCCAAAAGATAAGTGACCAAAGACATAAATAGATATACAGTTCTTCTTTTCTTTTTAGGCAATTGGGGTTAAGTTAAAAATGATAAGGAATAGCCCTCTCTATTTATTCAGTAAAGTTGGTGTCTCATCTGAGGAATCTAGCTGAAGCTTAGGACACAAAGAGGTGGCAAACAGCTGAGACATAACACCCAGTCACTGGAGATCCTGAAGTAAAGATTTTGTGACCACTTGTCAGAAATTGTGGATGATATGTTAGCTAGCGTGAGTTAGACTAGACAATCTTTGGAATCCTATTAAATCTGTGATTTTGTGCTTGAGAAAACCTAAAATCTCATTTTGTTAGGCACTTCACTTAAGCATGTGTTTTTTAACCCACGGTCAGAGTACCATCATCCTCCCCGTCACCCGTGTTAGGTATCATCCTCAACTCCTCACTCTTACCCACCCATAGCCAATCAGTTGTCAAGTTATGTTGTTTGTACATTTGTATTTCTTGTACATATACTTTTTTTTTCTCTAACACCATCCATTCTGGTGGACACCCTTATCACCTCATCTCTGGACTGTTTAGTCTCCCTGTCTAAGTCTCTCCCCACTCCAACCAAAGCCCCACTCAACTGTCAAACTGATCTTCTTAAAATGGAGATATAGTCATAGCACTACCTCCTTTTCCCATTCAGTCAACTTCAATAGCTCCCTCTTCTAGGATCAAATACAAAATCCTCTGTTAGGATTTTAAAACCACTCATTCCCTGACCACTTCCCATGTTTCTAGGTTGGTTTTTTTTTTTTATACCTTGCTCTCCCCTCTCACTCTGCAAATCTAGTTACCTTGGCCTCCTTTCTCTCCCACAAATCATTCCATCTCCCCACTCCAAGTATTTTCACTGGCTGTCTCAAATTCCTCATCTCTACCTTCTCATCTTAGCCCTCCTAGTTTCCCTACGAGGAGCCTTTCCCAGGCCTTAACCTTAGTACCTTCCTTCTGATAGTACCATCAATTTAGCCAGTGAGTATCTTGTTTGTATATAGTTGACTGCATGTTGTCATCCTTATTAAACTAACACACGTTCTCCACTCTACTCAATAGACTCCAATGGCTTCCTATTACCTCCATGATCCTCCCCCCCTAAAAAAAAAAACATTCTGGTATTTTTGAATTTCTTTGTATTCCTGGTACTGAGTACAGTGCCTGGCATACCATAATCACTCAATATTTAGTGATTTGATTTGTCTAGCATTTGAAACCCTTCATAACTTGATCTCTTCTTACCTTTCCAGTCTTCTTACACTTTACTCCCTTCTACATACTCTGATTAAGTGAATTTGAGTTTAATATATTTCTATACCAAGATCTTTCTGTGGTCTCCTTGAGAGCAGGGGCTGCATTTTTGAGGGTAGGGGGGTTGAGTTTTTGTTTTTTGCTTTTAAAACAATGTGCTTTTAAATTTTAAAATTTAGCATAATGTCTAGCACATGGTAGGTTTTTAATAAATACTAGTTGACTATTTCTCATAATATTCATGGGAACTAATGTTCCCAGGGAATATTTGGTAATGTTTTATACAAAGATGTAAATTACATTGTTATTGTGATCTTTTAACTTTTACTATATGGTTTTCTGAAATTTTGAACTTAACATTCTTGTTCATTTTTGATTTAACATTCTTGTTAGTTTTAGTTAATCTTTACCTTAAAGCATTTCATTAGCATTTTGTTAGCATTGTAAAAAGTCCAAGTATTGTTTATGGGCCCAATTTGTCAAATTAGTTCAAACACTTCAGTCGTACCCTTTATAAATTTAAAAGTAGAAGTCCCCCCCCCTTTAATTATTATTCTAGTTAATCTATGTGAATTTAGTTTTGTCTTTCCCATAACCTGCATTTTATATTTTATTGCCAGGTACTATAAAAAATGGTTGAATTTGCTATTTTATATGAAATCATTTTTTGAAATTGCCAGCAATAATACTTTCATAGTAACTCTTATGTGAAAGAACTTTATAGAGGAAGTTGTATAACTCATTTCTGAGATGATGTAAGTTCTATACCTCTCAGTATCACAGTTGGCAAGCACCTACTTCTAAAGAATACAAGAGTTGGAGAATACATCATACTATTGTAAGAAGCCATAAGCTGCAATGTACCAAAAATCAGTGCTTACATCCTCTCTTCCCCATTCCCCAACCCCCAAGCCAAAGCAAAATGTTGCCTGGAGCTTGTGCTGCCATTTCCCCTTGTTATCTAGGGAGGAACAATGTCTTTTATATCTTACTGTACTGCCTCTGTCCCCTATGCTGGGATGAGCACCACCCCCTTCCATGTTGTATCACTGACCCTGGTTGATTCATCGTAGCTGATGAGGTCAGGAATTATCACATGGGATGTTTCAGGCAACTCTTGGAGTCTGGCAAATTATAGCAAGGCTCGGGTTCCTCCTGTCAGCAGACATCCTCTCTAATGCAAGGAATTACTACTTTGCCAATCTGCCCCACAAAGAAAGAGTCAAAAACTCCTGATATCTCCAACTTTCAAGGCTGCCACAAAGACTAGGAATGTCCAGCTTAAGATTGCTATTCTCCAGGAAAAGAGATACAAAGCAAAAACAAAAAGACAAAGCCAGAGATTCTTTGAAGCCAGTGTATATTCTCTATCTGTCATTTGCAAGACATAAGCATTTGTATCAAAAAAGAGGAATGTGCCTACAACCTGAGATCTTGGAGGGTCCATCATTAGAAGTAGAGGGAGACAGAGAGAGAGAGAGAGAGAGAGAGAGAGAGAGAGAGAGAGAGAGAGAAAGAAGAAAAGAAAGGAGAGGAGAGAAGAGTTATAGTTCATAGTTTAGGATCAAGCATGGAAGCTAATTATTTTTTAATCTTTTTAAATAGATATCATCAACAAATCAACTAGAGTGAAATTGACAAGTTATTTGATTTCAATTCCAGAAAAGTCTCTGGACTTACAAGGAGAATTAAGTACTGCTTTTTCACATATACATTTTTAAGACTGAGGATGAAATGTTCAACTGCATTATCACTTCCCCCCAAAGCTATTCAAAATCAAAGAGATCTTACCCTGTTCAGACCCAAATCTAACAGTAAGGTATAAAAGACAAAAAAAAAAAATCAAACTTACCAAGATGAAATAGTGCCAAGTTTATATTGTAAATGATTAAACCTTTTTTAGTAGGTTTCTACCAGCCCCAGGCAATTAGGTTATGATGATATAACCTGGGTTTCTAGCCAAAACTGAGTAATTTTTCATGAGATTCTTCTATTTGGAAGAGAGAATGTAAACAGAACTGCACATGACTGCATAAATATAGGCAATAGATAGACACCTCTTTACTTTGTAGTTTTTTTTTGCTAGTCTGAAACGAACTGTAAATATTTGTAGCCTGGGCTACATACATATTTCCTCCTGTTTGAAGTTTGCCATCCCCAGGAAATGGATAGATGAATTGACAATTTGTGAAATTATGGAATGGGGCAGGCATGCTTGGTTCTTTGGGTATTTGCCCAGGAAAGACTATGATGGCAATGAGAATTAGAACTACAGTCACACTTTAATAAGGCTTAGAGGGTGTAGGGGCAAGTGGCACAAAGTACAGAGACAAACAGCAAAAGGGGGTACAGAGGCAGACAACATGGGGATGGGATGGGATGGTAAAGAAAGGCAGGCAGCATGAGGAAGAGGATGAGGAGGGGATGATTCACTTATGTAACTGTGGTTTGGAGTTGGGAGCATTCAAGCAGCATGGACCCTTAAAAGATAAAGAGTATGGGGTGGAGAGGGTTTGGGGGCGGGGGGGGATCAGGAAATAGAAATCTCATTTTTATAGTTTTTTTGGGGGGGCAGATTATATAAAACTTATCTGTGCCATCATGGGGTTAATTCATTAACATATCCATGTCATCTCAGAGTTATCAGCACTATTCTGACAGCAAAGCCTAGATGAGCTCCTCTAATTCAGTACAATTACTGGGATGTGATTTTTGGTTAATATGTGGTGAAATTTATAAATTACTCTCCTTTGATCTTTGGGATGGTTTGTACATGACTTCTAGGTTCCCCTTTGCAATCTTACTTCCTGCTATTGCTAGTTTATGCTGGCTACTTATAAACTTACTGTACTGACCAAAAGAGGGATAGGGATGGTCAGGAATCAGAACAAGATACAATTTTAACACAGCAGGAGTGCATTTTTTTCTTTTTAAAATTTTAAGAACTGTTTCTTTAAACTTATGCCAAACGGGCAGCTAGGTGGCGCAGTGGATAGAGCACCGGTCCTGAAGTCAGGAGGACCTGAGTTCAAATGTGGCCTCAGACCAAACACTTGACACTTAGTCGCTGTGTGACCCTGGGCAAGTCACTTAACCCCAATTGCCTTAAAAAAAAAACTTATGGCAAAGATTTTTTTGTTCCCAGTTACTTGTTCCCCTTCTAATTTTACTTTATTAGATTTATTTGTGCAAATTCTTTTCAACTTTATGATAAAAATTATTCATTTTATCTTTTGTGAGCACTTCTATTTCTTCTTTAGAAATGAACTCTTGCCCTAATTATAAATCTGAAAAGTTGTTTCCAACATGTAGCACATTGCCTGGCACATAGTAGGTAGTTGTTTGTCCTTGGTGCTCAAAGAAGACCAAAATAACATCACAATGCCAGGGTATGTGCAGTGTGTCTGGCTGTGGCTAATCATACCCATACAAGTTCAGAAAGCTCTACCACAGGTTGGACACAAATCATATGACCATATGGGAGGGAGATGTTTCTATATTTGGGGATTTCATGTTTCTTTTGAACTGCCATAATTTTGCCTTGCTCATAGAACCCAGCACCTTCTTTGATGGCAGGCTTGTCATGCTGGACAATCCTGTGCCAGTCTTCCATGTCTTACAATTGATTCTAAAATTCTTAAGAAAAACCTTGAGGATATCCTTGTATTGCTTCTCCTGACTACCATATGAGCACCCGCCTTGTGTGAGTACTCTGTAAAATAATCTTTTAGGCAAGTATACATTTGGCATTTGAGCAACATTGGAATGGTGCTCTCTGCCATAGAGTTTGAATGCTTGGCAGTTCAGCTCAAGAAAGGACCTCAGTTCTTTTTCCCTTGCTTGGTACTGATAGATTGTTGAGGTTTCACAGGCATATAACAATGAGGTCAGTATAACAGCTCTGTAGACAGACCTTCAATTTAGTAGGTAGCCTAATGCCAGGAAACCGAATCACTTCCATTTGAATTGCCTTAGGAAGATTCTGAAGATCACCTAGCAAGATAAGGTACCAGACACAGGTCCTTTCTCCAGCTAAACTGTCTAGTATATAATAGTTGTTCAAAAAATATTAATTGAATGAATGTTATTCTCCCACTCAGAAGCTTTTAATGACTTCATTACCTACAAAATAAAGTACAAACTCTTTAGCCTGAGGACTCTACACAATCTACTTCCTGATTAATTTTCCTCTGTCCTAATATTTCGCAACACCTCTTTGTTTCAGGCAGACTTTCTACTTGGCCACCATTCCACCTCCAACAGATGTCCAGCCTTCCAATCTCTGTGCATTTGTTCATACTACCCCTGATTAACAATTTAAGCTCTTGCATAGAATGTGCTGGCTTATGAGGTAGTAAGATTTCTCTCAAGGGAAATGTTCATGCAGAGGCTTGATGACCACCTGTCAGGGAAGTGGTAGAAAGAGTTTGAATGGAAAGTTGGACTAGATGATCCATCTCTGAGATTGTCTTATAGATTGCTTTTGTTCTGTATAAAGTTTTCACAAACCTACACAATTTTAAGTAGTTTTTTCTTCCTCAACTTAAAAATAGAAATTTGTCCTGGTACCAATCCACTTCAAGAGCTTGGAAAAAGAGGTAGGGTTAGAAATGTGAGGACAGGTTAGTGATTTTTATTGACTTAGCTATAGAGTTGGAAGAGACCTCAGATGTTGTTTGTTTTCCTTTTGTTTCAGTCAATTTTTCCCAGTCTGTTAATTTCTACAACTTTTATGATTGAAACATTTTAACTATGGAGATGAGATTTCTGAGTCTTGAAATCATTTAAAAGTCAATTATATCTGCTTTTTATGAAATTTTTAGCACATTTTTCCTAGATTTCTCAGAGGATGAAATATGTTTTTGTATTATGGCCAATTAACTGAGGTTCTTTGAAAAACCATCTTAGCTTCCTGTTGCTACCATTTTGAAAGTGGGTCACATGTTTTTAAATCAGTTACTGTATAAACCTCTTCAACCTCTTGCCACTGGACCAGATACTTTTTCTTGTCCTCTGCCTTCCTGAAAAGTTGAGGGCCAAATATATCAGGAAGCCTTCAGGCATACTTTAGTTCTTCTTCCCCCATCTTCTCTTGACTCCTTATTTCTGTTAGGCACCCTCCTCCCAATACTGACTTATTTCTAGAGGGGCTGTTTCAATCCACTGTCCCATGGTTCCATTCACTATTTTCCAAACTGAAATACCCTTTTTTGGTTGTCTCTCCCTTATATGAATTATTTTCCTAATTAGAATATATGCTTCTTGATGTCTGGGACTGTCTTGTTTTTTGTATTTGTATCCCCCATTTTAGCAGAGAAAGAAAAGTGAGATGTGCAAATTTAGAGACATTATTCCAGATGCTCATATGGTCTACTTGTGCCTAACCTGTGGTAGCGCCTTCTGTGCTCAGATTGGTCTGATCAGTCATAGTCAGACACCCTATACCTTGACCCTGACAGAGTGATGTTATTTTTATCCTCTTAGAACACGAAGGACAACAACCAGATGAGCAGAGTGCTTGGCACATGATATAAATTTATTCATTCAAGTCAGTTATGTATCAAGACGGATCCAGCCAAACAAAAGATTTTAAATTTGTCCTGGAGGTGATAGGGGATTTATTGAATGGGAGGAAAGAAGGGGAGAGATAAGCTGATCAGACTTGTACTTTAGGAAGATCACTTTGACAGTCGATTGAAGGATTGACTGAAACCCTAGAAGTATTAGTTTCCCAATCCTCCAGGGATTTAAACAATTTAAACAATATTCCTGAAAGAATGCTCAGCTGGAAGTCAGAAGAATTGGGTTTTAGTCCTTGCTCTAACACTTGATCTTTTGTTCCTCTTCTGCAGAATGAGGGGATAGGAAAAGATAACCTCTAACATCTCTTTGACTTCTTGTTGACTTAGATGGAATCTGGGCTCTATTTTATTGCATTTCAGTTCAATCTAAAGTTCATGAAAACTTCAATAGTCTTACTTCCTCTGTAACCTGGGGCAAGTAAGTCTCCTCTCTTGGGCTTCAGTGTAATCCTCTTTAAATTCAAGGAGTTGGGCTAGCAGCTCTCTAAGATTCTTTCCAGTTCTAACAGAATACTCTGGCTATTATTTGGTTTTGTTTTTATTCTAAAGACCAAGGAGAATTGATTTCTGCTTATTTCACTCAGCAGCTGATAATCTGACTTTTAAGTCTCTTTAGATAATTAGAGCCCTGCTTAAAGTGAGTTTACCTGACTGGTAGAGAGTTTACCTGGAATGGTAAGGAGAATTAAAAAATGAATCTTTGTTTCATGTCCGAAGATTGAGTTTTCTCAGTGAGCTGTTTTGAATTGTCCAGCTCTTGTGATACCTTTCTACATTGGGTGGAGGATATGATATAATAAGTGCTGTAATAGCAAAACCTTACTTTTTATGGCAACTCCTGTAATAGAGCTTTCACATACCCACTTCTTGCTGTCACATTCCTGCCTCACAGGAAAGTTTTGAAGTGACCATGTTGAGTTTTAGAGGTTAGGGGTGCTGGGACCCTATAATCACAACACGTGGGTCCTGCATGAATGAATTCCACACAAGTCTTCTTTCAGCCAAAGACAAGGTTTATTAGAACATCCTCCATATTGGCCAGACTCTGAAGGAATCTAGGCATTTGTATTGCTAATGTAAACAGGCCAGATCTTAAGAATCTGAGCCCCTTAGTTGTAGGAGGGATCTAGGAGTGGACAAGTAGTTTGGGGTAACTGGAGGAGGGGTCTAAGGAAGATCTGGATAGGAGTGGCCAGTAAACTGGGGTAAACAGGGACCTGGACCATGTGGCCAAGGGAGAATGGAGTCTAGATAGGATTAAGGGTGGGAAGTAGGTAGGGGCAATTGGGAGGAAACAAAATAGAATTGGGAGATTGGGTTTGGCCACAAAGAAAGGCCAGTTGATAGGATTGTGCCCTCAGGTGAATGCTAGAGATTTGGCCATGTGGGAAAGTCCAGGGTTTTTCCTTTCTGGGGTCCAGATCCCAATCCCATTGAAAGGACCAGTGTTCCAATCTCATCTTTTATCACTTATTAATTTATGCTCTTTGGGCAAGTAGCACTTTCTGTGCCTCAGTTTCTGCATTTGTAAAATGAGCAGGCTGGATATAGTATAATGGAAAAAATCAATCAATTGATCAATAAATAGTTATTAAGAACCTACTATTTGCCAGACACTGTGCTAAGCACTGAGGATATAAAAAGGGGCAAAAGATAGTCCCTGTCCTCAAGGAGTTTACAATAAATCTAATGGGGAAAACAACCTTCAAACAAATTTATACAAAGTAAGCTATATACAGGACAAATAAATAATAAAGAGAGGGAAGACACTAGAATTAAGAGGGGTTGGGGAAAGGCTTCCAGTAGAAGGTGGAATTTTAGTTGGGATTTAAAGGAAGCTAGGGAGTTATTCAGGAGTAAGGGGGCCTGGGTGCCTGGGTTCAAAACCTGTTTCTAATGCTTTCTAAGTCATTTTATTATAAGATAAAAGATCTAGAACTAGAAGAAACTTTAGATGTCATCTAGTTTAACCTCCTCATTTTAAAAAGAAGGAATTTAAGGCCCAAAGAGATTAAATGAGTTGCCAAGAGTCACACAGGTATTAGTGACAGATGGTGATTTAAACCCAGGTCTTCTGATTCCAGAGCTAGTGTTCTTTTAACAGTACCACTCTGCTTTGACCTCACTATGCCTCAGTTTCCTCATCTGCGAAAAGAAGAGGTTGAACTACATGGTTTCTGAGATCCCTGTTGGCTTGAGATTTATGATTTATTCATTTTGCTGTTAAGAGAGCACTTCCCCCCTCTCCATTAATTACGCCAAAAATAAGAAAAATTGGTATTAGCACCTAGTTGTCAAGAATAATTTCTTTAAATAGGAAGCTACTAAGTAGATTTATTCTTCTCCAAATCAGCCACCTTGTAGTGTCCAAGGGCCCATTTCATCCAGATAGTATTTACCTTTTCCCACCTCCACCAGTAACTGAAAATACCTTTCATGTTGCCTTTCCTTGGGCAAAATTTGTGGCGTTTTCCCAAAGTGCAAGAATTATTATGTTGTGGCTCTGATCATATGATCTTATAAAGGAATCATTCTTCTTGACCTTGCTGTGATGACAGTGTTTGCTGTTTTTAAACAATTAACTTGATTTGCAAATCCATGCCATCTTGCGTTTTCTCTTTTCCCAAAGAATTTAACAAATTAAATACAAAGTTAATTTTTGACCCTATATCATCTTTCCCTTTCCCCCTTATTTCCCTGCTGTTTAGAAGGGCCCTTGAAATTGCCATTTCCTACACTCTGAACTGAACATTTTCTGTTGATTACCAGCAGAGGTTGCTAGAACTTAGCTAGTAAGGATATTAACAAGTCAATAAGATAATTTTGCATGCGTGTCTTCAAGTCTATAGCTGAAAAAGATGTGGCTATGTTGTGGGAAAATCTTTGATGAAGAGAATTTTACAAAGAAATAAGAACCTTAAGGCCTACCTTATATAATGTTTTTGTTTGTTTGTTTGCACTTACAAATATTCCTCAACTTTGAAGCTAGGGTAAAGCATTAGAAGGAGAAGACCAAGTTGTATCTCAGTTTCTGTAGGTTAAAATGAAAGACAATATGAAAGGAGGTGTTTTCCGGAACTTTAGAACTACCAATGTTCTGTTTAAACATTTTCTCAAGGAAGTAAGAGTAGATTCTTGCCAAGACCTGGATATGGCTACTTTTGTATTTGTTTTTAAAGAAAATTTCCAATAATAAGAAAAATTGGAATACTGTATATAAAAAGACTACCAGGGAGGTCAATATAACACATGCATTTTTAAAAATGAGAAACAAAAGTTTAAATCTATGAATTTTCAGAAACTTTTTTTTTGCCTTTTGGTGGAGGATGAATTTTTGAAAGCAGGTTCCTTTGAATGTTTTATTAAACTTCATATAGTTCTGAATGTGCTCTAGTATTATTCCCAGAGGTTATACGAGAAAGGAAGTGGAGAATGTTCTTTTAGAAAGCATGAAGTGGGAAAATGTTTAAAAACTATTTATAGCAGCACTTAGCTGTGGAAATCCCAGACATTACCAATCTATTTATAGTTATTCTTTGGGTTAAAAGGGTGAAACCAGAAATCTTGAAAAAGCCACATGCTTTTATGCAGCAGTTGAAACTAATAAGCTGTCTTTTTGTGGTTAAGATAAGTTAGGTACAAGAACAACTTATAAGAGTAATTCTAGAAAGGACAATAAATATATCTTTGCAGAAAAGAAATATAGGATTCAAAAAGTTGTTTGTTTTTTTTTAAATTTAAAAAATAACATCTCCTTTTTGGCTAAGTGGTTCCTTGTTCAGGTTCTGTGTTTTCTCTATCTGCCAACTTAACTCTGGCTATAGACTATGGTAGACCTGCACAACTTGGCAGTAGGTAGGGGCCAAAATTAAAATAGGCTAAACTTTGGGCCACAGATAGGTTTTTAGCAGCTCACTTTCCAAGTAAAAGTATAATTAATAATTAAACTATTTTGCAAATAAACCATATTTTTTAAAAAAGGAAATTTCAATTCATATCAATTAATTACTTATTAAGATTTTTATTTATCATGAAATCACATTAATATTAAAAATTACTTTGCTAAGTGGTACAAGTTTTAATACATTTTCCAGGTTTTCTTACTGTTTACATTTAATTAATGGGATGTATTACATTTCTCATCAACAATCAGTTTATTGTACTCTGGAATCATGTTTGAAATCAATTTCTTTAGAAATCTGAAAGCTGGCCTTAGTAGCCACCTTGCTTTCTGAGTTTACTTTCTTTCTTTTTTTTTTTTTTTTGGCTAGGCAATGGGGTTAAGTGACTTGCCCAGGGTCACACAGCTAGTAAGTGTTATGTGTCTAAGGCAGGATTTGAACTCAGGTCCTTCTGACTCCAGGGCTGGTGCTCTATCCACTGCGCCACCTAGCTGCCCCCTATGAGTTTACTTTCTTGAAAAACTGTTGTTCCCCACTGAGATTTTTCAACAATTTGGATACTTTAATTTGTTTTTCATTGGTGTCCAATTTGCTTAAATCAGGATGTTTTGATTTAAAATGGCGACTAAGATTGTATTCCTTCTGAACAGCTATTACTTCTCGGCAAACAAAGCATAATATTTTGGCTCTTGTGTAAGTAAACAAGTATCTATTTATCCATTCATTCTATGATCTGAAATGATCTTCCATTTCTTTTTATCACCCATTTTACAAAGTAACCCCATAAACTTTAATGTTAACACCAAAAAATCTCCACAGCAACTGCTCACATACAAAGAAATGCTGAACTGAGTGCCTGATCTTGGAGAGACCACCAGACACTCATGTAACTTGGAAGGTGGCTATACAGTGAGGGAAAGGAGGAAGTCCTATTGCATAGCGGGCTTCAACTGTTTTGGTGCATTGCTGCATTGCTTTGTCCTTGTTCAACAACAGTAACAACCGAAAACACAGTAAAAAGATACAACTCTCACTCCTCTCAGACTAGAGACAAATGATGGTTCATTGCCATGGGTCACATGACAAACAGGAGAGAGTGTGTGGTGGCATCCCACCTGGCAAGTTACATGACAGGTACAGTATTGACTGGTGGAAGGCATGGATAAAGCACTTGTTACTTCTTTACTTTCTTTTATAGTCTCTACATTTTTCACAGGCTGCCTGAAATTCTTTGGTGGGCCACAAATGGCCTATGGGCCATATGTTCTACTTGGTCTGGTCTATGGCTTTACTAATGGCAGAAAGGAGAGTGACCTTATGGAAATTCTGGTAAACTGAAGAATCTCTTCCAACACTATTTCATTAGCACGATGAAGAAACTAGGCCTCATGAAATCCTCAAACTAAATGTGTATGCTAGACTTTAGATATCTTAACCAAATTCCAAAAGGCTCTAAACTTTTATCATGTCATATTTATGCATAACTATAATACTTCACTTCAGAAGTCCTAAAGTTGTTCTAGTGCTTTATTGTGGTATGGAGGTGACTGGGTTCTAGAAGGTTATGTGAAGTAGAGCACAAGCTCTGTCTGGCAAATTCTACCACTCTTCAGCATGGACCTGGTGACTATCTAATGTCATAGGTCTAGCCTCACTAAGTTTTGAGAATCCTATCTCCAGATTAACCACAAATGATTATTTTTTTCTAGGCCACAGCAATTCTTGAAGATCATCTATTAGGTTGTAGAGGTGTTACAATCTGCATTAGAAAAGGGAACATCTACATTGATGAAATCATATTTGTCACAAGATTAGAAAATTTGAGTTGCAAGTGTCGTCACTGGCCATCTTGTCTAAACCAGAGAAGAAAAGTCTCCCTACTATAACATGCTCAACAAGTGATTATCCAACCTTTCCTTGAAGATCTCCAAGAAGAGGAAACCTACCACATTGCAAAGTAGCTTATTTCACTTTTGGACAGCTCTAATTATAAGGAAAATTTTCTGAATATCAAACCTAAATTTGCCTCTTTGCAGCTTCTTCCTATTGCTCCTGGTTCTGTCTTTTGGATCTAAATGGAACAAGTGTAATCCCTCCTTCATCTTTAAATACTTGAAGACAGATCTCTTATCCCTGTGATTCTCCTGTCCTTTAGGCTACATCCTCATTTTCTTCAACTGATCGTCATATGACATAGATTCAAGGACCTTTACCATCCTGGTTACCCCCAGCTGGATATTCTCCAGATTGTGAATACAGTCAATCCTCAACTTTCATGGGGATGACATTCCTAGAAAACTGCACAAAAGTGAAAAATGCAAATGTTGATACACTGAACATATGAGAAATAGGGGTTAGGTTCCCAAGACCACCAAAAACTCTAATCTTTAGCTAGAAATTGCCGAAAAATACACTTTTTTTGCATACAGTTCTTTGTAACAAAACATTACTTCTGATAATATGCATATTTCCTAATATAGTTACCATGAAAAAACCCATAAAATGCAGTACACAAAATAAAATTGGTAACATGCAAAACATTTTTTCTCATTAGTAATTCCCTAGATTCTGTGACCTTTCATGCTAATATCTCAAAAAAAAAACCCATTGATTTCAGACAATATTAACTTTTTATAACACATGAACTCTAAGGACCATAAGTACTTTCCTCCTTTTTGTAGATATAATGAATTGTTGATTAGTTAACACCAAACTTCTCAACAGCAGGCTGCAGATATTCTAGTCTGAAGTTTATCTAACACCTTTATTTTCTCACTAAGGCACATCATTGACTTTCTTCATTTGGGCTTAGAGCCCAAAGGATTTGCACTATGCTTTGGGGGCATAATTGCAACACAAAATTTGAGTCTTAAAGGCAACCAATGAAAATATGCAACTAATGCACGAGGAGCTTTTTATAGTGGTGGGATGAACAAGACCAGTGAAGCTCCTAGAATATTAGCTGCTCCACAAACGCACTCATCGTGCCTCTCATTTTTTTTCCTCTACTGTGTATAGCCTCAAATGTACATAGGTGCCCACAAAAGTGAAAATGATGTTACTCATAAAAGCACATAAATGCTTCAAGTTGTGAAAGTTAAATATATGAATGTTGAGAATTGACTGTATCCTTCTTAAACTATGGCATTCAGTTATATAGCACTTTCTTCATTATAACCCTGTAAAATAAGTACTAATATGACTATTTCCATTTTATAGTTAAGGAAATAAGCTCAGAAAGGAAAAAGGAAAAATAAAGATCATAGTTAATAATAATAGCTTTAAGGTTTACAGATCACTTTATTTGCATTATCTCATTGAATATCCAATTAGTTAAGTACTATAGGTATTAGGATTTGTTATTATTCAGTCATGTACAACTCTTTGTGACCCTTTGGACCATGCCAATACTGTCCAAAGATACTGGAGAAGTTTGCCGTTTCCTTTTCCAGTGGCTTAAGGCAAACAGAGGTTAAGTGACTTGCCCGGGGTCACACAGCTAGTAAGTGTCTGACGCCTGATTTGAACTTAGGTCTTACTGACTTGAGGCCTAGCACTCTATCTACTGAGCCACCTAGCTGCCTCTGAGGTATGAGGATACCAATTTTCAAATTAGGAAACTGAGGTTTTGAGAGGTGATGTGAGTATTATTGGAAATGGGATCCCAAACCAAGCCTTTTCTCAAGAAACCACATTACTGCAAAATGGAAATAGCCCTGGAATATGTAGTAAAAAGTCTAACCTTTTTGTTTGAAGGATAGAGCTGTCTGGTCATCTGACTCTTTTGATTGTTTTAATATCTTTCTGTAGCTCTACAAGAACATAGCATCTTTTTGCAGCACATTGGAATTGTCAGTGGTACATTGCTTCCAACTAACAGAAAATTTCTGTCTCAGAAATTCTGTGACCTTTGACCATATGTGAAAAGTTATATTGACAATTCTATCTTCTATCAAAGACAGAAGAATATAGTTAAACAGTATGGAAATATATATAGAAACTACCTTGCTGTAAATTAGCTACCTCTCCCTTAAAATGCATACATATATGAAATGCTTGGAAAAGCTCAACATTAACTTTTAAATCCAGCTGCTGCTTCTGCTACCACCATTGCCGCTCCTTTTCCTCCTCTTCTTCCTCATTCTCCTCCTCCTTCTCATGCTCCTTATCCTACTACTATCACCATTACCACCACCACTACTACCATTATTATCATTATTAAGATGCAAGAAATTAAGAACAGTGATGAAATGGAATTAACACTAAGATTTCAACTTAGGTTCATCCCTAGTAGCATACGAGCCACATGCCCTTGGTCTAGGCATTCTTTCTGAGGCTCAGTTTCATCATCTGGATGGTGATATTTGTAAAATAGCACTTTGAAAGAAAGGAAGAAAATGCATTCCTGATGCCAGTTATGAGAATTAAATTAATGGTCTCCAGACCTCAGTTTTCTGATCTAAAAAATTAGAGGGTTTGAATTAGATTGCCCATTAGGTCCCTTTTTAATTAAAATCAATGATGCAATTATTTAGTGAAAGTAAAATTGATCACATGATATATTTGGCATTTATGGATTCAATTTAATAATCAATGATAATTAATAATTAAATAATTAAACATGCACTGTTTAATTGCCTGTTATGAGTAAGGCCCTAGGACTCTAAAAAAGATATTAGATAATCTTTATGCACCTTTCTAACTCATCTTATTCCATTCTACGAACCTTCCTTTCCAACCCCTTACCTGCTCAAATGGCTTATAAAAATGCTGTTACATTTGTATGGTTCTTTATGGTTTATAAAGTACTCAATTATCCCCATTTTTTATCTGAAGAAACTGAGACTCAAAGAGGTTGTGTCTTGATCAATATCACACAGCTAACAAGTGACAGAGCCAGTATTCTAAACCAGGTCTTCTGACGTAGACAGGTACTAGACTAAATATATAACTCTATAACTCCAGACTCTAGCAATATCACCTGCATAGCCCCAGACTCCAATAACAACAAACCATCCATTCACCATTACAATACCAGAATCCAGCAACTACCAGGCTGATAGCCCATAGCCATGGTTCTGAACTCTAGCAACTAAGCTGACTGCCTTCCAGGAGAGTTGCAACTACCGAAAGGCAAAATCTATAGCTTTAATTACCAGAAGCTGCCTATCAGGGTGGGTGTCTATAACCACAGGCCAGGATTTTGTCCTCTGATAAGGGCCAGTGACTTTTGTCCCAAGTTTGAAGGCTGCAAGAACACTACAATTATTATCTCTAACACTTGCCTGCAGGACTAAGGCTTCTGCAAATTTAGATCAGCAGTTAGATGGTTTAGTGAACAGAGTGCCATGTCTGGAATGAGGAAGACTCATCTACCTCAGTTCAAATCTGGCCTCAGACATTAGCTGTGTGCGCCTGGGCAAGTCACTTAACCCTGCTCGCTTCCATTTCCTCATCTGTAAAATCAATTGAAGAAGGAAATGGCAAACCACTCTAGTATCTTTTCCAGGAAAACCCCAAATGGGGTCATGAAGAGTCAGATATGACTGAAAAAAACAACAAAAAATCAATGGTGCTAAGCCTACCCCTTATAATAAATATTTCCTTCTCTGAATAAAAAAGAATAATGAGTAAATATATTTTTAAAATATGACACAAGATCTTCTATGAATAAAAATGAACTAAGGGATAAAATTTCTTCAGAAATGCAATTTGAAACATCAATAGATGAAAAATACCAGTAAAGACCACAATAGACTTTAGAATGTTTGTTGAAGGTCTTTGGTTATTATGGATCTCCTGACCTGTCCTCCTCTTCTCCCTCATTAGTTTTAAGCTCTGTCCTACTTGGTAGTTACTGTAGCTACTTCTCTAGTAAGGGGATCATAGTTAGGAATTTCCACAATGGACTTTAGATAATAAAGGGCCCTGTGGGTAGTTGGTGAGGGCTTTTTGTCACTGTCCTTCTCTACCTGCAAGCTTTCTTGGACTCAATGGCTATTGTAAATACTGTCTCAAACAAGGAGCCTATGGTAAAGTTAAGGATAGTTTGGAGGGTGGGAGTAGGATGGGGTTGAAAATAAAACTAGATAGATAGTACATGTTTTCCTGTTAATTCTTTTAATTTTCTGAGAGGATTACCATGTTGGAATTTGATGCTTAATCAATGTTTATTGATTGATTGAAAAAAGAAGTAGACAAATCAAACTGGACAATAAACACATTAGAGGAATTAAAATAAGAATCTCTTTAAACATCAAGAAGAGACAGGAAAATGTGAATGACTATCAACAAAATAAAAATATCGATGGATGTGTCAGAAACAGAATAAATTAAGTAAAGTCATGCAATAGCAAAAACAAAACAAGAGAAGGTAGGCATGGTTAGATGGTAGTTTTGAAAAATAGCTGGGGTATTTAGATGACTGCCAGCTCATTATGAAACAGTGGTGTGATGTACCAGCCAAAAAAATCTAATATGATCTTGGGCTTCATTAAGAGTTTGCAGAAAGTGATATTTCCACTGTACTGCACTCTGTCATTTGCAATACTAAATACTGGACACTATCAATTAAGAAGGAGATCCATAAGCTGGAGATTATACAGAAGACATCAACCAGGATGATGAAGAGGCCTTGAGTCCATGTCATATAAGAATCATTTGAAGAAATTGGGTACATTTTGTGTAGAAGAGAATAGCCTCAGGGGAATGTAAGAGCTGTTTTCAAGAATTTGAAGGGCAGTCATGTGGAAGAGGGATTGATTGTGCTGCTTGGCAGAACAAAGGGTGGAAGTTGGAAAGACGCTTAATTTCAAGAAAAGTTTCATTATAATTAGATCTCTCTAGAAGTGGAATAGGCTACCTCAAGAAGTAGCATGCTTCCCTTACTTAAAGGTTTTCAAGAATGGGCTGAATGTTGGGTATGTTATAGTGAGGATTCCTTTCCTATATAATTTAGATTGATTAGTTGCTGAGGTCACTTCAAACTCTCAGATTTTATGTTTCTTTGGCAATAAAATTAAAGAAAGTCTAGTATGTCACAGAGCTTAAAAGTAGTGGTAGTTGTTGTTTGTCCTTTGTTCTTAAAGAGGACTATGACATCAGGAAGGTGATGCCATGACTTGCAAGTGAATTGGATTTAAGTGAGGGAGGGCTATGCAAAATCACCAGCCTCACTTTCTCCTCCAGAGCCATCTGGGTCCAGTGGCAAGATACGGGTCAGGATGACTAGAGATGGCCTCAGATGTAGTGGGAGACCATGGCCTTTTTAACCTAAGGTCTTTCCTATGCCTCAGTTTGACTGAGGCAATACCCATTCAGTGATTTTGGCTAGAAAAAAACATGAGGCAAAGAATGGCCTCTTTCACCTAGTCAAAAAAAAAAAATCAATCTGGGAGGGGAAGACCCTCAGGGTTAAGTGTACCAACAGATCCACAGAACAAAGTAACCTCTTTGGAGGACAAAGCAAGCAGCACACATGCTGGATGAAGCAGGATCCTAAATAGCACCAAAAGTGGGTGGGGGAGCTATCATATCTGAAAATCAAATTAGAGAAAATAGTTTCAAAATCAAAGTAATATCTCACAATTTGGAAAAAATGAAGAGACCCCAACAGAATAAATCTTAATTACAATATAATTCTTCAAGGTGTATACTGGCTATGCAAAACTAAACAAAATAAAGCAAAACAACTCTCTAAGAATCAAGAAAGAAAAAATATCTTTAAAATAGTGGGTAGAGTATCAAAGGCTTCTCAAAGACAGGAAAGAAAAAATGACAAAGTTGAACAAAATATACAAAAGACATCATATGTCCCATGCTGGTTGAAAATAAGATGTATTTTAAAGACAGATGTTTATTGAGAATGAATGAATGAAAGAATGAAATAAATTTATCAACAACATTCCATAATTAAGGAGATTTGCTATAAACAGTAGTTACTAAATGAGACTTATTTTTTTTTACAAAAACGGTAATATAGTCTAATCCAATTGCCACTCAATTGTAAGAATATATATGTACATATTTACAATAAGTATTTGTATATAAGAATAAATGTGTAAATATTTCCAATAGAAATAATGAAATTAGAGTTCAGATTAAAATCTTTATTTTGATGAACACAAAAAAGTTAAAAACATTAAAATATATCCATGTTTATTAATATAAAGGCCTTCCATTAGATGTAAGCTCCTTGAGGCAGAGACTGTCTTTTGCCTGCTTTTATATCCCCAGAGCACAGTGCCTGGCACATAGAAGATGCTTAATAAGTGCTGATTGGTTGATTTAAAACATAAGAATGTTACATTAATTATGACTAAAGAAAAAGTAACTGTACATACTTGAGACTTTCAGTTTCATATACAATTGTCTTTTTCTGTTGTATTTTGTGCATAGAAATATTCATTTTGTTTGGTGTTAGGTTTAGAATAATTTTAAAAAATTAACCATGGGGGCAGCTAGTTGGCGCAGTGGATAGAGCTCCTGCCTTGGAGTCAGGAGGACCTGAGTTCAAATGTGACCTCAGACACTTGACACTAGCTGTGTGACCCTGGGCAAGTCACTTAACCCCACTGCCTAGCCAAAAAAAAGCAAAAAAAAAAAAATAACCATGAGAAACAATGAAAAAGAATGCAATGTAAAAGCAGTGGGGAAGAGCAGGCAATACTGAAAATAAAAAGGCTATTCATAATTAAAAGTAGGTTAAACCTCAGGGAATCAGTCATAAGGTATAATTCATCATCTGTGTAAAGTAAGAGGAATATATCTTGTTTTATTAACTACTATTAAGAATAAATATTTCCAAATTTTGATGATTATGTGGTCTGTATATGTATCAAAATACATATGTGATATGTATCAAAACCTATTATTCTATATCTAAAGCCCTATTATTCTGTATGACTTGACAATATCCTCCCACAAATCCTTCACTACACTCAATATACTGGGGGCCTCCCTTTAGTTCTCTTACCATTATGTGAATACAATGGGGACACATGGGCTATCCATGTGTTATCTCTCATTCTCACTACACAACCATTCCACTTTTGGTTCTGATCATATACCTCTCTGATAACATCCTTTTGCCACTTCTCTTAGCACAGTATTTTCCAAACTGTTTTCAAGGAGCACCAGTGTTCCTTCTCTTTTGATGTCAGTAAAGGTTCCATGAGGATGTAAAGAGCCTTAATTTCCTTCCTCCTTTTATTCCATCAGCCTGAGAAGGGAAGGGAAGGGAATAAACATTTATATAGCACCTACTCCGTAGGGTGTATGAGGTGTTCAGGGAGGACTAACACTTCTGGTATGAAGGCTTGCTGAACCCTTTTCAGGGCAGCTCATCCACTAAAGATGTCTACTTTTCAGTCAACTCTCACCTCTGACTCCAAGAAGCTATAGCATGCACAGCAGCCACACCCTAGTAAAACTATCCCTGCAGACAGGTTAAACCAGGTTGAAGGTAAAAACAGGCCTCAAATGCATCAATGAGTTAGGGGGATGTCTACCCCAGGCATGTGAAAACTTCTCCTTGTGGAATGGCTGGATGAGATGACATGGCTGAAACAGATGCTGTGGAATGCCTGGAGTTTAGTTAGGTACCAAAGACAACAAGGTCATCTACTGCATCCTGGGCCATCACCAGTCATCTTGACTTTTGTCTTGCCACTGGACTTCAATGACTAGAAGAGAAAGTGAGGCTGATGACTGTGTACTCTACCTCACTTAAATCTAATTTACACACAATGATATCCTGTGGTATCATAGGTACTCTTCAAAACAAAGGATGAACAATGTGTTTACAGTGGTCTCTGGTGAGTGCTGTGCTGCTACTCTCCAGTGAATGTCTCTGATAGTCTCATGATCACTAAGCTTCTTTCTGCTACTGTATTCTGGGCTTCATCTCTGGAGGGCTCTTAGCTCTCTCTCTCTCTCTCTCTCTGATGGCATCAGGCTAATAGTTCTTTAGTTCAGAGTTAAACCTATGAGCCACTTTTTCTCTTCTGTATTCCTCCAATTAGTAAACATTCATTATAAATCTAAAATGTGGAGATACAAAAGTAAAATGGAAACAGTACCTGCCTTCAAATATTTAATGTTGCTGAAATTTGGGGCCAGAAAGTAAAGATCATAGGGATACACTTGTCTTCTCACTCTCATTCGCTTCCCATATCCAGTTAGGTGCCAAATCTTTCGGTTTCTATCTCCAAACATGTCTTGCACAGGCCACCTCTTTACTTATACACCTAGTACCTTAGCCATCTCATCACTTTTCACCTGGCCACATGTAAAAACCTCCTGTTTGGTCTCTTTGTCTCATTCCACCCCCACCCCTACCTGAATCCATTCTCCATACAGACATGAAAGTAATTTTTCTAAATTACAGGTTTGACCATGACACACACATCCACCATCCCTGCCCAATAAACTCTTGTGGCTTCCTATTGCCTCTAAGATCCAATAAACATGTTTTTGGCATTTCAATCTCTTCACAACCTTGACCCTACCCTATGTTTCCAGTCTCTATCTACATTACATTCTTCACAGCCCAGCCATACTGGGCCTTCTTCATGTTTCTCATACATAATACTCGATTGATGTCTGCCTCGGTTTTCTCATTTTTAAAATGAAGATAGCACCTATCTCCCAAAGTTGTTGTGAGGATAAAATGAAATAATTTTGTAAAGTGCTTTGCAAACTCTAAAGTGTTACATAAATGCCAGCAATTATGATTAATCAATCAGCCAATAAATATGACTGTAAAGGACTGTCATGGGAGAGGAGGGGCTCTATAGCAGAGTATGTACTGTTGTTTTCTATTGACTTTGTCCTATAAAATGTAACTAACAATGCTTCTATTACCTACCTTATAAGGTCATTCTAAGGATTAGAGGAAAGGGAAAGTGCTTTATAATTGTAAACCTACATATAATGTCTTATAGAGCTATATATGTCAGCTCTTGCCCAAACCTAAGAGTTTAGCAAAGACTAAGTACAAAATAACAAGGACAAGTAACAAGAAGGAAAAAGAGTGCTAGAACAAGAAGCATGGTTAAGAAAAATTATCTGAGAAAGGTCTCATTAGAAACTGGGGTTCCTGAGAGCTGATGAGCCCACATTGGATTTCCTTCTTGCATTTTCTCTTCTGGATGTCAATCTGGATGTCAGAAATATCTTCTGAGTCATAAAAGAAATTCTTCCTCTCGTTTGGTACAGGATTTGGCTGGGAACAAACCAGTGGCCTTGATTCCCAGACATTAGAAATTCAGCAACCACTGGATTATTTCCTTCCCTTCTAAAGACAGTGTTGCCTGGGCAACAGAAGAAAAATACTTTCAGAAGAGATATATCTCAGCATCCCAGCTGAGCTTCTGGGCTGTCAGTTTCTTACTAAACAGAATGTTCTCCTAAACATCTGAAAAATTGCTCCTACACACACCAGAGGTGCCTCTAAAATCATTATTTTAGGTTGAATATGAGTTTTAAAAGATACAAAGTGCTTCAATGATTTGAAAATTATATTATTCATCTTCTAGGGAGTTATTTCCAGTAGAAGAAAAAAGGTGACACAAAATCTTCATCTTCACTTATTTCCTGAAGCTTGACAACAAGAATGATAATATTTTTTGTACAGTCTTGACAATATTTTTACACTAAGCCCTCATGCTATGTTAGTATTATATAGTGTTCTACATGCTGTAGCCACTCAAAAATGGTTATTGGTTCACTAAGAGAGCAGAAAGGATTAATTTCTATAATTTTCCTCTTAAGATACTAAATACAACTCAATTATATTTCTTCTTTCCATCTTCAGTCAGCACTTATTAAGTGCCTATTATGTTCCAAGCACTGTGTTAGGGGATACAAACACAAAAATAGAGTCCACAATGAGCTTACATTTTTTTGGAGGAAATAATATGTACACAGATAAGTAAAGACAAAATATATACAAAGTAATTTCCAGAGCTTGACAGAGAGCACTAGTAGCCTTACCAAATCCTACACATGAGTCAAATACAGGATGGAGAGAGCATGGCTGATGTAGTCTAGGTCTGATGACGTATTCCTTGTAATTTCTAGGCTTTGTCTCTTCCTGGGCAAGGGCTATCTTACTTCCTATCTGCACCTACTTTCAGAATGATATACCCAGAAGGATAGTTCCTTGCTTCTATACTAGTCCAATCCTCTCAAAGTCCTAGGATTAACCCTGATATGAGAGGGATAAACTCCCGTCTCTTATCACTGAAGCTCCTGAGTCCACATTGGTGTACTTTTCATTTATACAAAATCAGTCACCATAACTTTCTGACATCATTAGCTCTTTTTTTTTATTATTAACTCTTAAACATAAAACATATACTTAACAATAAGGCAATTAATCATTTCTATCAATAGTAGAAATACAGCCATGAAAACTTTCCCTAGCCAACTTTTTAAACAGCAAAAGATTTTGTTTTATCCAATCAATTCTCAGTAAAGTCATGCCTATTTTCACAGAAAAGCAGATCCTGATTTTTCCTCTCTTTTTCTCCCTCTAAAAACAGAAAGGGTAGTGCAGGACAACACAGGCAAACCCCCTGAACGTTCCCCTTAGTCTATAGATGGTGCTAGAGATCAGTATTGCCATGCTTCTGCCAATCAGCTCTCATCAAAGCAATAACACCTTTATGATTTAGCACAGCTTCCAGCAAAACAGCCATAGATTCCACCTTAAGCTCCAGTCACCTCCTAATAGCACCTGTATTCTGTCTTGCATAAGTAGTTCATTTCATTGCCTCTTGTCCCCAACTCCTCTATTCAGCTTTCTTTTTGACTTTTGGTCATCTCATACTTTGCTCTTCTTCTGCTTCTGGTTTCAAGTGCCTCAATAGAGTACTTACTCATAAGCAATGATCATTTGTAACTTATAATGTAAAATTTAAAAATTCCACCTTTCAGACAGGCACAAACTCTACAGTAATTATATAATTTTCTCATAGTTATTTGATTCACAATTTATCAGTTCAAGACATTGAAAAGATTCCCATGCAAATAAGCTGAAGCAAATAAGCTATATGCCCTCTAAGTACATTTATCAGAGGAACAGGTCTGTCTCAGATTCTCAGAATAATCTGTGTGTCTACACCATTTTGAGATATTTTGTTTTTTCCCTATCTGATTTTCCATAGTTCCTTACAAAAAGGCCCCTTTCCCTCTGTCCCTTTCACTAGCCAAAATGTCCACATATAAAAGGGGTAAAACAATTGCTTATGTGAAAAAATCTTGGGGGTTTTGCCAACAGAGGTCAAGTAGTTACATGGAAATGAAAGAGGCTAATTTAATTCTTAGGCTGCATTAAAAAAAATGTCTAAGACTATGGAGGTAATTTCTCTATTCTCTGACTTGTTCAGAACACATCTGGAGTATTGAGCTTAGTTTTGGAGACCTACACTTAAGTAAGGACGTTGACAAAACTGGAACGTATCCAGAGAAGGGTGATAGGGTCATAAAGGAGATGGAGAAAATAATTTACAAGGATGTATTGACAAAAGTGGTGATGCTTCACTAGAAGAAAGATTTATGGGGGACACAATGGCTGCCTTCAAGTATATGAAGGACTTTCATATGGAAGAGGAACTCTGCCTAGTCTCAGATAACAGTATGGAATAATAGGTGTTTCAGAGGAATATATTTAGACCTGATATGTTCCAGAGACAAATTTAGAATTGATATATAGAAAACTTACATATAAGTGCTATCCCACCTGATTTTGATTTTAAGATAGCTTTGGGTTTGTGAAGCCTAGTCCAGAAGAATATAAACTCTGGCATATATTATAATGCTGGAAATTTTTCCTAAATATCATGAGTAGGTTGGATTGGATCATTTCCTGGGGAGCTGGGCATGCACTCTTTGCCTCCATGGGGAAGGACACATGAATTTTGGCCCTTTGCTAAAGGGCATGCACAATGAAAAGATGCTGGTTGGGCACCTGGTCCCTTTGACAGGTTGCACATGCCCAGCTCCATGGGAATCTACCCTTGAATGTGGAGTCCTGGTGACAGTGCATAAATGCTGTCCAAGGACCAACCTAGCTAAGACTGGAAAGAGTTAGAAGGTTGGCCATCAGGAGATGGATTCTTCATGGCAATCAATGAAATAAAGAAAATTACACAATGGGCCACCATACTATGTATCCAGTATGTGTGTGGCAAATATTTAGCAAATGGCTCACAAAAAAAGAAAGAAAAAGTATACATTTGAGTTTAATCAGCATCATTAACATTTTTGCCATCATTTTCTTAAGAGTAAATAATCAACAAAACAATAGAGCCCTGATTTGTAGCTTTTGCAGATTTCTCAGGTATAAATCCTCACCCTAAAAATTTAACAATCAGTTCTCATGAATCTGAAAATGTCCATTTGTGATTTCTCATGGCACAATAACTTTCTACTATAGTCATATACAAAAACTTCCTTTAACTGTTCCCTAATCAGTGGGCACTACTTCAATTTTTTTTTATTTTGCGCTACTATGAAAAGATGCTATAAACATTTTTGAATATATGGGAAATTTTTCTCTTTCTTTGATCTCTTTGGGGTATAGGCCCAGTAGAGGCATAGTTGGACCAAAGGTAATTCACCTTTTAGTAACTTTTTAGGCTTGGTTCCAAATTGCATTTCAGAATATGTGAAATATAAGAATGGAAAGGGTGTGGAAGAGGAACACACTGGGAGAGGGAGGAAGGGAGAGGAAGAATTGAGAAAATTATCTTAGGTAAATGGGGTTTACAAATAGAGTCTATATAACAAGTGGGGAATGGAATGAAACAGGTGACATTTGAACCTTACTCTTAAACTGGTTAAAAGAGAGAAAGTCAAAGGAGAGAATAATTAACATACACACAGACATAGTTGAATACAGAAATACATTTTACCCAAAAGGGAAAAAGAAGGGAAAGGAAGGGAATTGGAAGGGGCTGGGGCAGATTAATGGAAATATTAGTCAGAAGCAAAATGAACTCTTCAAGAGGAGTTGGAGGAAAAGAGAAGGAAAAGTAAAAGAGAATAGGACTGAGGGATGCTTACTAAAGCATAATTTTTAATCATGCCTGACTTCATGATCCTATTTGGGGTTTTCTTGGCAAAGATACTGGAGTGGTTCACCATTTCCTTCTATAGCTCATTTTATGCAACTGAGTGACTTGTCCAAGGTCACACAGCTGGTAAGTGTCTGAAGCCAGATTTGAACTTCTAATTCCAGGCCCAGCACTCTACCCACTGCACCACCTAGCTGCCTTTAGCAATAGCAAAGATAGATCTAATTAAAAGAGATAAGAAAACTTTATCTTTTTAAAAGTTACTGTAGATAGTGAATTAATTAATATGAAACACATATACAGAGTTGTTTATTATCAACATTACTATTCAATATTGTGCAGGAAATGCTAGCTATAGTAATGAAATAAGAAAAAGAAATTGAAGGAATGAACATAGCAAAAGAGGAAATAGCACTATCATTTTTTTGCAGGTGATATTATGATTTACTAAAAGAACCCTACAGAGTCAACTAAAAAAAAAACTAATTGAAATAGTTAACAGTGTCAATATAGTTGTAAATTTTTTTTAAATGCACACGTATCATTAGCATTTCTGTGTACTACCAACAAATCCAGCAGGAAGAAATAGAAAGAGAACTTACATTTAAAATAAACTACTGACAGCATAAAATAATTGGGAGTCTACCTTCCAAGAATACACATAGGGACTATATAAATACAATTACAAAACACTCTTTACACAAATAAAGATAGATCTAAATAATTGGAGAAACATTAATTGTTCATGGTAAGCCAAGTCAATATAATAAAAAGGACATACCAACTAAATTAATGTACTTATTTGGTGCCATATCAAACAACCAAAGGATTATTTTAGAAAGCTAGAAAAAAAGTAATTAAAAACAATTTATCCTGAGGGACAAAAAAGTCAAGAATATAAAGGAAATCAATTTAAAAAAGAGAAGATATCAGGTTTCAAACTATTCTATAAAGCCATAATCATCAAAATAATTTGATACTGGATAAGAAATGTAGAGACTGATGAGTGAAACAGATTAGGTATATAACATACAAAAGCAAATGAGCACAGTAACCTAGTGTTTGATAAATCCAAAGATCCCAGATAATAGGGGAAGAACTCACTATGAAAATTTTTTTTGACAGACTGGAAAATAGTCAAACAGAAAGTACGTATAGACCAACATTTTATATTGTAAACCAAGAAAACTCCAAATGAGTACATGATTTAGGTATAAAGGGTAGCATCATAAATAAATTAGAGAAGCAAGGAAGAAATTGCTAATCAGATCTATGAATAGGGGGAAAATCATGACCAAAAAAGAGATAGAGAGGTTCATAGGAGGTAAAATCGATAATTTTTGATTAATATAATCTTTAAAAAATTTTGCACAAACAAATCAATGCAGCTAAATTTAGAAGATAAGCAGGAAATTGGGGAAACTTCTTTGCAGCAAGTTTTTCTGATGAAAATATTTCTGAAAAAGAGTTATCTTTCGAGATATTCTCTGATAAAGAAATATTTCCAAAACGCATAGACAACTGAGTCCAATTTATAAGAATGAGTCATTCCCCAATTTATACATGGCCAAGGGATATGAGTAGACAGTTTTCAGAGGAAGAAATTTAAGATATCAACCATGTAAACAAATGCTCAGAACACATCAATTTACTTCAAATTAAAACAAATCTGAAGTACCACCTCACATTCATAAGACTGGCAAAGTTGACAAAAAAGGGAAATAAATGACAAATGCTAGAGGTTTTGTGGGAAAATAGGTACTTTAATGTACTGGTGGTGAAGCTGTGAACTGATCTGGCCATTCTGGTAAGCAATTTGAAACTTCTCAAAAAGCTATTAAACTCTGCGTACTCTTTTACCCAGTGATACTGCTATTAGGTCTATACCCTAAAGAGATAGAAGAAAAAGGAAAAGGGCCCATATGTATAAAAATATTTATAGTGGCTATTTTTCTGGTGGCAAAAAATTGGAAAATGAGAAAGTGCCCACCAATTGGGGAATGATTGAACAAGTTATGGTATATGAAGATGATGAAATACTACTGTCCTATAAGAAGTGATGAAAGGGATGGTGTCAGAAAAATCTGGGAAGACTTACATGAAGTAATGCAAAATGAAGTGAACAGAATCAGGAGAATAATTTATACAATAACAATATTGTAAAGACAAACAACTTTGAAAAACTTAGGAACTGTGATCAACATAATGACCAACCAATGACAAATCCAAAGGACTCATGATGAAATATGCTAACCACCTCCAAATAGAGGTGAAAAGACTCAGAGTGCAGATTGAAGCATCCTCTCCTCTCCTCTCCTTTCCTTTCCTTTCCTTTCCCGCTTTCTCCTTCCCTTCTTCCCTCTCTCCCTTCCTTCCTTCCTTCCCTCCTCCCTCCCCTCCTTCCTTCTTTCCTAGCTAATGCAAAAATTTGTTTTAATTGTACATGTTTTTTTCTTTTTAAAATAGCATTTTATTTTTCTAATTGTATGTAAAGATAGTTTTCAACATTCATCTTTGTAAGATTTTGAATTCCAATTTTTTCTCTCTCCCTCCTTTCCTTCCCTCCTCCCCAAGTCAGCAAGCAATCTGATATAGGTTATACATGTACGATCATGTTAAACATATTTCCACATTAGTCACGCTGTGAAAGAAGAATCTGAACAAAAGGGAAAAACCACGAGAAGGAAAAAACCAAAAACCAAAAAAAAAAAGGTGAAAATAGTATGCTTTGATCTGCATTCAGACTCCATCAACTCTTTCTCTGGGTGTGGTTAGCATTTTTTATCACAAATCTTTTGGAATTGTCTTGGATCATTGTATTGCTAAGAAGAACTAAATCTATCATAGTTAATATCACATGCTGTTGCTGTGACTGTGTACAATGTTCTAGTTCTGCTCACTTCACTCAGCATCAGTTCTCGTAAGTCTTTCCAGGTTTTTCTGAAATCTGCCTGCTCATTATTTCTTTTTTTCTAAATTAATTAATTTATTTTTAGTTTTCAGCAATCACTTCCATAGGCTTTTGAGTTTTAAATTTTCTCCCCCTCCTTCCCCTCCTCCCTCCCCAAGACAGTGTGCAATCTGATATAGGCTCTACATATACATTCCTATTAAACATATTTTCACGTTAGTCATGTTATAAAGAAGAATTAGAACCAATAGGAGGAACCACAGAAAAGAAGAAACAAAACAAAACAGAAGGAAAAAAAACAAATAGTATGCTTCAATTTGCATTCAAACTCCATAGTTCTTTGGATGTGGATAGCATTTTCCATCATGAGACCTTTGGAGATGTCTTAGATCCTTGCATTGCTGAGAAGGGCTAAGTCTATCAACGTTAGTCATTGCACAATGTGGCTGTTAATATGTGCAATGTTCTCCTGGTTCTGCTCACCTCACTCAGCATCAGTCCATATGAGTCTTTCCAGATTTTTCTGAAGTCTGCCTGCTCGTCATTTCTTACAGCACAGTAGTATTCCATTACATTCATATACCACAACTTGTTCAGTCATTCCCCAATTGATGGACATCCCTTCAATTTCCAATTTTTTTGCCACCACAGAAAAAGCTGCCATAAATACTTTTTGGACATGTGGGATCTTTTCTCTTTTTTATGATCTCTTTGGAATACAGACCTAGGAGTGCTATTGCTGGATCAAAGGGTATGCAGTTTGGTTTTCCTTTGGGCATAGTTCCAAATTGCTCCCCAGAATGGATTGGATCAGTTCACAATTTTACCAACAATGCATTAATGTTCCATTTTTCCCACATCTTCTCCAACATTTATCATTTTCCTTTTCTGGCATATTAGCCAATCTTATAGGTATGAGGTAGTACCTCAGAGTTGTTTTAATTTGCATTTCAATAGTGATTTTGAGCATTTTTCCCATATGACTATAGATAGCTTTAATTTCCTCATCTGAAAACTGCCTGTTCATGTCCTTGACCATTTATCTATTGAGGAATGACTTGTATTCTCATAAATCTGATTCAGTTCTCTGTATATTTTAGAAATGAGGCCTTTATCAGGGAAACTTGCTGGAAAAAATTGTTTCCCAGCTTTCTGCTTTCCTTCTAATCTTGGTTGCATTATTTTGTTTTATTTTATTTTTTGCAAGGCAATCAGGATTAAGTGACTTGCCCGGGGTCACACAGCTAGTAAGTGCCAAGTGTTTGAGGCCAGATTTGAACTCAGGACTTCCTGACTCCAGGGTTGGTGCTCTATCCAAGTTGCATTGGTTTCATTTGTGCAAAACGTTTTTAATTTAATGTAATTAAAATCATCCATTTTTCATTTCATAATGCCCTCTACCTCTTGTTTGCTCATAAATTCTTCCCTTCTCCATAGATCTGACAGGTAAACTATTCCTTGCTCTCCTGATTTGCTTATGGTATCATCCTTTATGTCTAAATCATGTACCCATTTTGACCTTATCTTGTTATAGGGTGTGAGATGTTGGTCTATACCATACTAGTTTCTGCCATACTATTTTCTAGTTTTCCCAGCAGTTTTTTGTCAAATAGTGAGTTCTTATCCCAGAAGCTGGAGTCCTTGAGTTTATCAAACAATAGATTGTTGTTTCCTTCAGTTCAATTTTTGTGCTTCCTTTTCCAAGCTATTGACTTTTTTCGTAAGTCTCCTGCATACCTCTCATTTCTTTTCCCAATTTTCCTTCTGCCTCTCTTACTTGATTTTTAAAATGCTTTTTTGAGCTCTTCCAAGAGGACTTTTTGGGCTTGAGACCAATTCATATTCCCCTTTGAGGCTTCACAGGTAGGCATTTTGACATTGTTGTCCTCTTCAGAGTTAATGTTTTGATCTTCCCTGTCACCATATCAGCTTTCTATGGTCAGGGCTCTTTTCTGTTTCTTACTAATTTTCAGCCCATTCGTGACTTTAAAAGTTGAGCTATGCTCCTAAGGCACAGGGGGCACTGTTCCAAGCTTCTTTTGCTGGCTTTCTGCTCCAGGGGCCTCAGGTGCTGGCAGATTGCCCACTGTACTGGGGGTGGCCTGGCCTAGTTGCACCTGTTCCAGGGCTTGCAGTTTGCTTTCTGCAATGGGGCTGGAGGTCTCATAGCTGGCCTGCTGAGCCAGGACGGGGCCCCCACTTGCTCATCTTTGTTGTGGCTAAGAGCCTCTCACTGGCTTGGACAGACACCATCCCCACTGTGCTGTGCTACTTTTTCACCCAAATGAGACCATCCTTTCCTGAAGTCCTTCTAAGTTATCTTAAGCTGGAAAATTATGTCACTCATCTTTTTGTGGGTTCTGTCACTCCAGAATCCATTTAGAGGTTTGATTTAACCTTGTTTCTGAGGGAAACTGGGAAGAGCTCTCTGCCATCTTGCCTCTAACTGTACATATTTGTAAAGCATTTTATTTTCCTTGCTTTTTTTTGTGGGTTGGAGAGGTAGAGGTGGAAAGGAAAGAATTCTGAACTGAATATAAAGTGAAATTGAGTGAAAAACACCAGAATAGGTGGACCAGTTCCATCAACAATGCATTCATGTGTCTGTTTCCCTGCAGTCCCTCGAACATTTATAATCCTGCTCCCCCTTTTCAACTTGGTGGGTGTGAGTCAGAACTTTAATGTTACCTTAACTTGTATTTCTCTATATTAGTGCTTTGGAGTATTTTTCCATGTGTTGATAGCTTGAATTATTGTTTTGAAATCTGCCTTGTCATAGTTCATATCCTTTGGCCACTGATTTATTAGGGAATGGCTAATAGTCTTCTAAAGTTGAATAAATTTCTTATATATCTTGGATATAAGACCTTTGTCAGAGAAACTTACTGTGAAGATCCTCCCTGCCCCCCCATTTTATTTCCCTTCTAATTTTAACTGCATTAGATGTTTATATGAAAACTTTTTGATTTTAATAACAATTGTTCATTTTACTTTTGGTGATCCTTGCTATTGCTTGTTTACTCATGAACTCTTCTCATATCAATAAATTTGAAAGGTAATTTCTTCCTTACTTCTCTGATTTGCTTATGATATCACTCTTTATGTTGAAGTTATGTATCCATTTGGAATTTACCATGGTTACCATGTTAAATAGTAGTAGTAACGAATATTCTAGCTTTACCCTGATCTTATTTTCTCTAAGTCTTTCAAAATTGTTTGTCTTTACTATATTGTTGTTATTGTCCACATTTTTCTTCAAATTTTTCTATTCATTTCACTCTGCATCAGTTCATACAAGTCCAGGTTTCTCCTGAAATCATGTCCTTCATCATTTCTGGTTTTTTTTTTTTTTTTTTGCTTTTTGGTGAGGCATTCAGGGTTAAGCGACTTGCCCAGGGTCACACAGCTAGTATAGTGTCAAGTGTCTGAGGCTGAATTTGAACTCAGGTCCTCCTGACTCCAAGGCTGGAGCTCTGTCCACTGTGCCACCTAGCTGCCCCTTCCTTCATCATTTCTTAAACACAATAGTATTCCATATTTATATTTATATCTATATAGGTATATAAAAATATAATATAATAAACAGATAAATGTAAATATTTATATATTTATATTTATATTCATAACTTATTCAGTCATCCCCAATCCCCTCAGATTCCTATTTTTTGTCACTTCAAAAAGAATTATAAATATTTTTTGGTACATCCTTAGAGTTTGCTTTGCTTAGGACTAATCTTAATCTATCCTTTTAATTCTTCTCTCTACCATCTCTCAATTTCTTTCTTTCTTCACTGTGGAATGAAATGAATTTTTTTGCCCAACTCTGTATATGTCTTTATATTCTTTTCTCCTTTCACCAGTTCAGATAAGAGTGAGGTTTATTAGTTGTTTCTTCACTATCTCCTTCTTGTTTGTATAGCTATCTACTTGTGCAATCTGATTACATGAGATAATTTTCCATAAACTTTCTTTTCCCTTCTTCCCTCCTGCCTCTGGTGTTTTCCTCTTTCTTTCTCTTTCTTCTATTAAGATCATTAAGCCATCACAGAACTACTCCTGAATCTTGTCTAACTAGACTCCTTCTATGACCCCCGATAATGATGGGGTTCAGGGGAGACATATCTATGTATTATCTCCTTATATTAGAACAGACTTTAAGTAGTTTACCTCCTTTTTAGTTCTTTATCATTGTTGATTTGTTTAGCTTTTTATGTTTCTCTTTAACTCTTGTGTCTGAATTTCAAAATTTACATATAGCTTTGGTTTTTTCGTCAGAAATGCTTGGAAGTTCTCTATTTAATTAAATGACCACTTTTCCCCTGTGGGATTATATATAGTTTAGCTAAAAAAAAAAGTTACTCTTAGCAAGTCAGTTCTTAGCTTACAGCAATTCCTTTGCCTTTTGGAATATATTTAAAACTTCCCACTCCTTTATAACAATTGCTGCTAAGTCATAAATGATCCTGACTATGGCTCCTTGGTACTCAAATTCTTTCTTTTTGGCTGCTTGCTGTAGTCCAGTATTCTTTGACTTAGAAGCCCAGAATTTTGGTTATATTATTAATGGGGAGTTTTAATTCTAAGGTTCCTTTAATGCAGTAACCAGTGGATTCTCCCTATGTCTACTTTGCCCTCTGGTTCTAAAACAACTGGGCAGTTTTCTTTTAAGATTTCTTGAAATAAGATGTCTAGGATTTATTTATTATTATTATTTTTTGGTCATGGTCCTTAAGTAGTTCAATGATTCTTAATTTTTTTCTCCTTTACCTGTTTTCCAGGTCCATTTTTTGTTGTTGTCTTTTTTTTTCTATGAGAGTTTCCATTTTTTTCCCCAGTCTTTTGACTTTGTTTTAATAATTGTTGTCTCATGGATTCCTTGGCTTCTACTGGTTATTTACATGCTGTTTTCTTCCATAAAGTATAAGCTCTTTGGGAGTAGGGAATTGTCTTTGTATGCCCCATGTTTAGCTCGGTGCTTGGTACATAGTAAGCACTTAAAAACTGTTTGTTGACTTGAAAGCAACTGGATATAATTTATAGTAAGATGTGAATGACTTATAGCTCCTATTATGAGTTCATCCTCTCAGGTATATTTCAATTTTAAAGGAATTGATGGGGTAACCTCAGTGCTGTGAAGTCCAATTTAAAGGTGACAGGATTAATCTTTTAAAAGGCATAGGGTTCTTGAAGGTTAAGAGTCCAGGACTAGAATTTAAGTTCTCTGAGGGCAGTAATTAGTATTTTTTTTTGTCTTTTGTATTCCTAGGGCCAAGCACGGTGCTTTGCACATAGTATACAGTTAAAAATGTTTGTTGAATTGAATTTAACTTGGTGAAGAGTCCTGGGGATATAAATTTATTTATATCATAATCTGTTCTCTTTGTATCTGGGGTACCGTGGATTTTTTTGGGGTGGGGGGCTGTGGTTGGGTATAGAATTTCTAAGCCTTCTAAATGTTATATTAACTGTTTTGCGAACATTATACAATTGAGTTGCAGGTTTTGCACCTGTCAGGACTAAGTGTCTGTGAGTATGATGCAGTGGAACTCATAATCGGGGAATGAGCTATGGCTTTTTAAGATGTGTTGAACCTCAGTAACACCAAATGTTATTGGAGAGCCAGAATTATGAATTGACTCATTTCAGAGTACAATAGTCCCTAAGGATATGAGCAGACCATTGATCTGTTTCACTTAAAGTATCTTTTGAAATGCTGACACTCAGTTATTAGCTCAGAGATCATAGGGCTTACTTAGAATGTGGGGCTACTGAGATCAGTATTTCTAGTGGGTCAAAGATAAGGAGTAATGAAAGGGAATTTGCTAGCCTCAACTATACTCTCATTTTTTTTTTTTTGGTGAGGCCACTGGAGTTAAGTGACTTGCCCAGAGTCACACATGTAGTGAGTGTTATGTGTCTGAGGCCAGATTTGAACTCAGGTCCTCCTGACTCCAGGGCCAGTGCTCTTATCCACTGAGCCACCTAGCTGCCTCTCTGACCATTTCTTCAAGGTATGATAAAGTATAAAACAACACTAGTCAACTTGCCAACAAAGAAGGCTCAATTTTCAGTGTTCTCCATGTATTACTTCTGGTCTTGGTAAGTTCCTGTGAGATAGATTTATGTCCATGGGCATGATGCCCTCTGTTGTCTTGGTGAAAGGTGGCTTCAGGATTCTGTCCCGGAGACTTGTCAGGTACCACTCTTGGGAATTTTCACTCATGTCCATAATTCATAATTCACAAATCATTTTGAAACAAATGATTATATAAAAGAGGCTGAATCAATTAGTGGGAAAAATTCTAGGCTTGGAATCAGGAAGACCTGGGTTGAAATCCCAACTTTGACCTTAGCAGGTGTATGACATTGGGCAAGTCACTTAATCTTTTTTTTTCCCCCCCCGAGGTAATCAGGGTTAAGTGACTTGCCCAGGGTCACACAGCTACTAAGTGTCAAGTGTGTGAGGCCAGATTTGAACTCAGGTCCTCCTGAGTGGCCAGTGCTCTACCCCCTGCTCCACCTAGCTGCTCTTAGTCACTTAATCTTTACATGCTTCAGGCATTCTCTAGAATTTATAGTCAAAACCTTGACTCTACAACTTATTAACTATGTGACCTTGGCCAAATCAATTTCCTTCTCTGAGCCTCAGTTTTTCAGGTATAAAATGGAAATTGGATTAAATGACCTTTAGGGTCCCTTCCACCTCTACATCTATAATCCTAAGTCATAAATGGGTTGTGATCTTCTTCAATGAAAGGAATTCTTGCACTAGGGTTCTACTCCGCCCGCCCCATGAAAATGATCTATTTATTAAACATTCATTAAGCACTTACTATGTGCCAGGTATTGTGCTAAGCTCTGGGGTTATAAAAAGAGGCAAAAAACACCTGCCCTCAAAGAGACATCCTTTGTGTTTTGTGTAGTTATTTTTTAAATAATATTTTATTTTTCCCCTGTTACATGTAAAGACAATTTTTAACATTCATTTAAAAAATTTTTGAGTTCCAAATTTTCTTTCTCCCTCCCTCCCTTACCTCTCCCCTCACTGAGACAGTAAGCAATTTGATATGTTATACATGTTTAACCATGCAAAACATTGCCATATTAGTCATGTTGTAAAACAAGACACAGATTCAAAAGAAAAAAAAACCAGAAAGTGAAAAATAGTATACTTCAATCTGTATTCAGACTCCATCAGTTCTTTCTCTGGAGGTGGATACCATTTTTCATTATGAATCCTTTGGAATTGTCTCGGATCACTGTATGGCTGAGAATAGCTAAGTCCTTCACAGTTGACCATTGTACAATACTGCACTAGTTCATATAAGTCTTTCTAGGTTTTTCTGAAATAAGTCTGCTCATCATTTCTTATAGCACAGTAATATTCCATTACAATTATATACTATAACTTGTTCAGCCATTCCCCAATTGAAGGGCATCACCTTAATTTCCAATTCTTTGTTATTGTATAGTTATTTTTCCATGACTTATTAAAATCTCCAATTTTTATTTAGCAGTATGAAAAGTTTTCATGAACATTCATTATATTTAGAACTTGCTATTTAAGACAAAGACATCAGTGCATTGGTAATATACCAGCACACAATTTGGATGTTAATCCAATCTCATATATAAGATTCAGGGAATCACCAAGTTACACTTTGTCATCTGTTTACTTGAGGACAAGAACATGCAATAAAAAGCACACTGAAGGTGCTCTGTATCATTCATCTATCCAATCCTTTTATTTTATGTTTTTGTTTTACATGTGAATGGCTAAAAACAATTTTAAGTTGTTTCTAATGGCCTTCCAAATGCTGAGTGACTTCTTTCTCCTTATGGCATTAGGTAGTTTTCACAGGGACAGATCTTGTGTTGAGTGATTGAATCTGAAGAAGAAGAGAAGTTAATTATTCAGGATGGTCACACAGTAAAATGACAGTGTAAGCATGTGTACACAGAATGATGTCTTCATTTAACAAAGAAGATGTTTCTAATTCTACAAAAAGAAAATCATGCTGTAGTGGCTGCAGAACTGGATGGTATCAGAATTGTGGGTCCTAGTCTTCTCTCTGCCCTTAAGTAGCTGCATGCACTGAGTACCCAATGTGCAGGAGATGCTCTTTATTTGTTGAGTAGATGATTATAGACTCTGGACCTCATTTTCCTCCTCTGTAAAGGATGGGGTTGGATTAGATCTCCAAGGAGACTTTTAACAAGGTTGTTTTAACTTGGTTCCTTTACGTTTTGGAATTTTCGGACCTCAAGTCACATCTAGATTTAATGTTTTATGATTCTATGAATATATTTAATGAGGACATTCTTGGTTTGGTACTGAGATGTCATTGCAGCTCAATAAGTGAACCCAGTTGTGGTTGGCATGTGGCAGCAAACACTTCCTTTGGCTTACCTTTACAGGGGCATTTTGATTTCCTTTGACTGGGGTTGAAAGCCATTAATATTAGGTTTGGAGTTAGACAATCTCAAAGTTGGATGGGAATTTAGAGGTTACTGAGTTTAAAGCATAAATGAACAAGAATATCTTCTAGAATACATCAGACAAGTTGTCCTTTAGCCTTTACTTGATGATCTACAATGAGTAGGAAGTTACCACCACATGAAGTATCTGATTCTACTTTTGGACAGCCCAGGTAGCAAGTTTTTCTTTCTATTAAGTCTAAATTGCCTCTGTGAACCTTCACACACTGTTCTCTATTAGAGAAGCAGAACAAGTTTAAGCAACCTTCTACATGATATACTAGAAGACAGCTATCATGTACCCTTTTCTTAGGCTAGTCATCCCCAGATCTTTCATCTGATCTTTATATGGCAAAACCTCAAGACCCTTCACCATGCTGTCTGTCTTCCTCTGAATGATCTCCAGGTTACTGACTTATTGCTCTGCCTTTTTAAAAATGAGCTACTTAGAACTGACCATGACATTCCAGACATGGTCTGACACTGTTAGAGTTAGGTGGGACAACTGCCTCCTTTATTCTTTTTTAATGTTTATTTATTTATTTTTGCTTTTTGGTGAGGCAGCTGGGATAAGTGACTTGCCCAGGATCACACAGCTAGTACGTGTCAAGTGTCTAAGGCCGGTTTTGAACTCAGGTCCTCCTGACTCCAAGGCTGGTGCTCTATCCACTGCACCACCTAGCTGCCCCCTTTGTTCTTGACATTATGACTATTTTAATGCAGCCTAAAATTGTATTGCCTTTCTTGTCTGCTCTATCACACTGTTGATACATACTGAGCTTGCAGTACACTAAAACCACCACCTCTTTTTCAGAGAAACTATTTTCTACTGACATCTCCATATCTTATAGTAATGAAATTAAATTTTTTAACCCAAGTATAAAACTACCTGTATCCTGATTAGATTTCATTTTATAAGATGTAGACCAACTAGGTTTTCAAGATGTTTTTAAATATGACTGCTAATTAATATGTTATCTATCCTTCTCAGCTCTGTGCCATTTGCAAATTTGATGAATCTATCATCTATGCTTTTATCCAAGTCTGATATAAAAAAAAGGTTAGAGGGCATAAGACCAAACATAGATCCCTGGGTCTCTACACTGGAGACTTCCTTCTAAACTGACATTGAACTATTGATGACTATTTTTTGGATCCAGTCATTCAACTGGTTCCAAATCCACCTAACTTCACTATTATCTAGCCTACATCTCTATACTTCCCCACTTAAGACTTGGCAAATGCTTTGCTAAAATCTAGGTAATCTTTATCTATAGCATCTCCTTAATCTAACAGTCGAGAAATGCTGCCCAAAAAGGAAAATAAGTTTACTCTTGCATGACTTGTTCTTGACAGAATCATGCTGAATTTGTGTGATCATGGCCTCATTCCCTAGATATTCGCTAACCATCCCTTTAAAAATAGGGATAGGACCCGACCCTGTGATTTCATTAGCAAAAGCACCTCTGAAGTGTGGAAACTTCCTCTACCAATGCAGGTTTATACTTTTTCTGTGATTTACAGATTTAACAGAGTTGTCTAGAGCACTAAGAAATTAAGTGATTTTCCCAGGGTCACAGTATGTGTCAGAGATGGGACTCCAACCCAGGTATTGCTAGTTTCAAGACCACTACCCCTTTAATAACCTATCCAATACTTTTTCCAGGAATTGAAATCAAGTTCATTGGCCTTTAGTTTGTAGGCTCCAGCAACTTTTCTTTCTTTCTTTGAAAATAATGATGTTTGCCCTTCTCCAGTACTTTGAAAACTTTCCATTGTCCATGATCTTTCAGAAATCATTCAGAAGTCATTTAGCTTTCTCATCTGCCAATTCTTTTAATTCCCTAGCTATTGAAATCATAGACATGGTCAATGTGTCCAGCCAGCTATTCTCTGTTTCTTTGTTGCAAAATCTATGACAGAATGGTCACTTATTCCAAGATTCCTATCATTGCATCATGTTCATCTAGGTCTGTTGACTTGAACTTACCAAACTCTCTTACTATCTTCCCAGAGGAAAGAGTAAGTGTCACTTTCATTCTGAGCATCAGTCATATCCTTTTTTT
This sequence comes from Vombatus ursinus, assembly GCF_900497805.2. Taxonomy (NCBI): domain Eukaryota; kingdom Metazoa; phylum Chordata; class Mammalia; order Diprotodontia; family Vombatidae; genus Vombatus; species Vombatus ursinus. The sequence continues at coordinate 23,629,958 of NW_020954619.1, forward strand.
TATCTTCCTCTTTCTCCTAATTTAACTAAAAACTCATTTGTGTTATTCTTACTTTTCCTCCCTAATTTTAGTTTCTTTTGAGTGAAGTAAGGCCAGTATTTACCAGAGTTCCCCTCCATCTGTTTTTCTGTAAAAGGTGACAAAGCTGTTCTTGGGGCCTGATCAGCCCCTGCCTCTCTTGACAAATGTTCCTGGTCATAAAAAGTTCTACCCATGTGGAATCAGGGCCCCTTTAACCTGGTAGATGTCTGAAGATGATGTAAGAGACCAAAGCCTGCCCTACTGCTCAGACATGTTTCCACACGGAGACAAAAGTCGACACATCTGTAGACACAAAGTGCCACTGTATCTTGTTGCATATTTTGCTTTGTTAGGGCTAAGTAAACCTCTTTTTGCTAATTGTTCAATGACTGGTATAATTGACTCATTTTGTCCCAACATCAAACCTGTAAAAACAGAGTCCAAATATGAGGCCTATCCCCTAACACTGAGCTTTAATTATCTTGATACTATTTTAAAGGGCCATATATTTGCTGTTCTTGTTTCTATATTCTATTTTAAAAGTTGGTTTATTAGTTCCTTGTGCAGTTACACATCTCTTTAGACAATACCCCTTTTTTTCATTATGGGAATTACTTCCCTTTGTGTCATAAGAATTTTATTCTAGAGATATTTATATCACTTCTAGGCTTATTTTCCATGAAAAATTTTAGGATGTGGGATTCTACTTGTCCTTTCTCTGAACATTTTGAAAACTGTGCTCCCCAAATTTTGTATGTATGTCAAACTATACCAGCTTTCCTCTGCTACTCTATCACAAAGATGGAATGGTCACTTCCAAGATTCCCATCATTTCCACCCCAGCGGCCAGTTCCTTCATTTTTGTAAAAGTCAGATTCAGAAGAGAATTTCCTTTTTTTGGGTTCAGAATTCTGTCTTGTGAAGGATGAGATTATTATTAAATCTAGAAAGTCTGAGCTGTTCTGATTACGGGAAAGACAGTAGGGTCTCCAGAGATGTTTGGATAACCAAGATCTTCTAATACGACTATATCATACCTCTGTGCCAGGTTTGTGATTTGTTTCTAAGGTGATCTGTAGTGTAATTCAGTAATGATATCAGTTGTTCCTCACTTTATATTTATCCAAATTCTCTCCATAAGATTTCCTCACTGCTTCTTGGATTTCCTCACATCAATTAATAAATCAAAAAATACTTATTAAGTATCTACTGTGTGTCAGGCATTGTGCTCCATGCTAGAGATTCAAATACAAAGAACAAAACATTCCCTTCTTTCATGGAATTCACAAGATCATTCATTCCTATTTGCAAAGTGCTTATATTCCTAAGGGGTAAGACAAATACATAAAGTATTTAGAGAATAAATAAAAATATAAAGTCACATGAGTATATCTTCTTAATATATAAACCAATTCTCTGTCCATCCCCCTCCCACACTTCTTGGCCTATCCTGTTTATTTTGAATAATGAGGGTCATATTGCAGTCATGGGTTTTATCCCACAATGTTTCACTGATACCTGTGAGGTCAAATATGAGGTCAAAATGACTTGTTTTGTTAGGATCTCTAGTTAACATTATTACCTATTATGTAAGTGAGGAGTAAGCAATGAAATAGATTGTTGACACTGACCATAGAGTGTGAAATGTTACTAAAGAAATTAATGACAAATTGCAATTAGGTATTAAGAACACCTGAGTTCAAATATGGCCTTAGATAATAGTTGTGTGACCCAGGGCAAATCACTTAACTACTATTTGCTTTAGGTTCTTCATCTGTGAAGGAGGATAATAATAGCGCCTACCTCCCAGGGTTGTTATGAAGATAAAATGAGAAAATATTTATACTATTTAGCACAGCGCTTGGTATATAGTAGGCTCTTAATAAGTGCTGTTCCCTTCCTTTTCCTTCTCTCTCCTTCCTGTCCCTTACCTAATGTCCATAAGAGATAGAGCAAACCAACTCTCTTAGACAGGCATGAAGGAATCACTGTGGGGGGTGACGGAATATGTTCTGTACGTGCGCACATGCACACACACAAACACACGCACAAATGAAAGGCTTATGAGGATCAATAAAAGATAATTGCCCTTGATTTTGTTAACAGCATAATACATGCAAGACAAAAGTTGATATATTGGTAGACTGAGGTCTTAAAATTTAAGCTACACTTTTAGTGTTCTACCTCCCAAAAACCTGTAGACATCTGAGAAAAAGCCCAGGCTATGAGATGTTGTTGCAGCAAGGGAAAACAAAGGTCACCGGCCTTTTTTAGTCTTCTCTAGTGTACATTTACATAGAACAGAGGAATATAATGGGGAAAAGGGGGCATATAACAGTTTTCTTCACCATATTCCATTTGAGGAAGTAGAGCTCTAGGAATATTTGGCTATCCAGGAAGGTATGACACAGACTAAGAATTTAAATGAGGTTCTGACTATAAGTTCAATGATTGTTGAACTGAAAGATTCAAAGAATAGAATAGAGTAATTAGAGTTCAGAGAAGAGTGAAACAGAAGAATACTAAGAGCAGATCTGATCTTGGCCTTGCTTGTGTAACATTCTGGTGCAGCCTGGCTCTGATAGGAAGATAACTTCATAGTCATCAGCTGAGAGGGCTAACAGAGAAGACACCTCAATCACTGGCCCCTCTTTATATGAAGCACAAAGCGGTAGGTGACCCTGAAGATATCACCACAGCCGAAGCAGAGTAGGAGACTGAAAGAGTTGTAGCAAAGGCTATGGTTTCAGGACTTGAGGGAGGAATGCAACTATATTTGGGGATCACTCTTGCTGTGTGAAAGACTACTGGGTAAGAGGGCAGTATAGCATAGTTACCTAAGGATCTTTGTACCCCAGTGAACAAATGTAGCTACTCAAGTGAGAAGGCAAGTTCCAATGGGTACAGTAGAAGTGGGAACAATCATCAGAGCCAGGAATGCAACTATTTTACTGAAGAGCCAGGCAATCCTCTGGTCTGGAGGGAACTCCCCCTCTCCAAATCCCTAACTAATAAGCAACCCCAACCAACCCCCCTCACTAACTTTGAGTGTGCTCTCTTGGGGAACTCTTTAGTGTGGGAAGCAGGGAAAATAACTGTTCATACCCAGCCCTGCTGGGAAAATCTATCACTACCTCTTTAAAGGATAAAGCAGTTGGGAACCTTTCACTTCCTTCTTTCTTCATATTCCATAGCCTCCTAATTGCCTTTTTGTCTATACCAGAGATTAGGCCCTAAAGGAAGTTCCATCCTGGAGCCCTGCTTTCCCGATTGGCAACTGCAAATCTTGGAACACTTTCAGATCGACTCCTCCACAGTTTTCTCAACAATTACAGGCCACCACCCAGAATGGAAGCTCCTTTAGTTCATGGTCTCTTAACAAATGCTCATTCATTCATTCATTCATTCATTTACTGTTATGCTCTGATCTCCCATATACTTAAACTTCAACAATCTTAATATCTTTGCACAGGTCGAACAGACTAGCTAACTACAAAAATACAATTAAGAGAAAAAAAGAGATATTGAAGGATAATGGAAAAAAACCTAATGAAAAAGTTGGAGATTCTCTCACTGTGGTAGAATCATACCTAAGACCTGCCCCCTTTGCATGAGAACAGTGCATCACATCATGGTCTTCTAGCAAATGATCTCATGACACAATATATAAAAGCACTAAACAAACACAAGTGTGAGAACAAAGGGTCATTTGACAGCTCAAGGATGGCTGCAAGCCAAAGTATCTGTGTCTAGGGATCCACTATAGCCCCAAATTCCTGACTGTAAACACACACTTGATAAATGATTTTTATCCAAGTTTACTTGGCATCTGAAGATAACCACATCCAGAAATTCCACTGTCAGATTATATGAATAATTCTTAAACACTCAATAAAATATAAATGTAAGGACAGATGTTAGAATAACGTCAATCTTATCTGGCTGAAAAAGAGAGTAGCAGTAAACTGATATAGGAGCAACGCCTATGACAACTTAAAAAAATCATTTTGACAGATCTTGGCACACATAAAGGTAGGAGTTTAGTGCCCATATTTCTGTGTGGTCTTCTAATTAGACATACGCCTCAGAGCCCACTGGCACTTAGCCTTTTATAGTATAGTGCACAAGTCATTTTCTTTGTCTGTTTTCCATTTGTAAAATGGGCCTAGAAGTATTTGCATAAAGTGTTCAGGAATACTATGATGAAAGGTTTGGAATGTAAGACACTATTGTTATTTTGGTTTCAGGCTCACCAAAAGAATCACAAAGCTAAGAGTATAAAGAATTTAGAGATCATCTAATCCAGGCTTACACTCAGTGTAAGAATCTTGACTTTGACATGATCATCCAGCCTGTATGAACACTTCAAGTGACAGTTAATAACCATTTTTTAAACACTTACGATGTACCACATGCTACAAAATACTACAAAAGGTGCACTGGGGATACAAAGAAAGGCAAGAACACAGACCCTGTTCTCAAAAAGTTCAGATTCTAATGGAGAAAATATGAAAAAAAAATTGTATATACATATAATATGTTGTGTAAATGTACGATAATCTTAGCAAACTCACTATTACACATGAAAATGTTTCATTATTAAATGACTATAACTATTAAAACATTTTCTCTTCTTATGATCACTTGTACTTTCCATCCATTTTTCCTACTTCTACTCTCTAAGGCTGAGCAGGAAAGTCTAATCCCACTTCTAGGTAACATGGCAGTGTTGGACTTGGAGTAAGGAAGACTGTTCAAACTGCTTCTGATACTTACTAGCTTTGTAACAATGGGCAAGTCACATAATTTTTCAGAGCCTATTTCCTCATTTGTAAAATGGGGTTAATAATACCTGTAGTGCCTATAGTTTTGTTTAAAGCACTGGGAAAAATTTAAAGTGTTACATCACTGTAACTTATTATTATCACCCATATATGTGGTATCCCCAAAGTCTTAGGGCAGTGTTAACCCATTAAAGCTTAGTGTGGACACATTAAATGTGTACCTAATACAGTTGAACGCACTGTATTGGCCTTTCAAATGTTTGAAAACTGTTGTCATGTACTTTCTATTTTTTTTTTTTTTGACTAGGCAATGGGGTTAAGTGACTTGCCCAGGGTCACACAGCTAGTAAGTGCTAAGTGTCTGAGGCTGGATTTGAACTCAGGTCCTCCTGAATCCAGGGCTGGCACTCTAACCACTGCGCCACCTAGCTGCCCCTGTCATGTACTTTCTAAATACTTATTCTCTAGGATGGACCTGTCTTTTTCTTAATTCTTCTCTTTTCCCTCACTATAACTCAGCACGCCTTTTTCTACCTTTATTATTCTTAGTTTTGCTCACCAATTTCAGTTTATTCTGAGCTTTAGCGCTGTCAAAACTATTTTAATAGCTTTGTGCAATGTTTTTTATATTCAGTCTACTTCCTGTCCTTGACTTCTGTATGTGTCTTTTAAAAAGATAAGCTGGTTGGCAAATAATTATCTGTGCAACTACATTAGTTTCTTTGGTTAACTCCCCTCTTTGTGTCTTGACTATTTTATTCTAGAGATACTCACATCCCTACTTGGCTAACTTCCCCTGAAAAATTTTAGTCCATGGGTTCCTATCTATCCTTCCTCTAAAACCTTTGAAATGCTTTCTCCTAATATTTCTGGCACATGTTGAACCATGACTGGCTTCCCTCTTTTCCTCTAACCCAATCCTAAGATGGAGCTGTCACTTCTTTCCCCAAATTGCGGTCATTTCTAGCCCATTAACTGGGTTCCTCCTTGTTGAAAATCACATCTAGAACAGAAGTTCTCTAGTTGTTTCTTCTACTTTTTGAAAGATGAAATTTTCATTAAGCAAATCAAGAAGTTATTAGCAGTTCCGTTTTGGGGAAAGAGAAGGGGGTTCCAGGCGATATCTGGATAACTGGAATTCCCCATTATTACTACACATCATACATCTGTGCCAGCTTTGTGATCTATTTCCTGAATTCTTCATCTATTTCCTATTTGTCCAGGTGGTCTGTAGTATATCCCAATGTCTACATTCAGTTGCTGGTTTTACTTATCACCACACAAATGGTCTCCATTACATTGTTCTTGCTGATTCCTAGATTTCCTTACATGTGCATACCTTTGAACAAACACTAGTGTTTCTTGTCTCACCCTTTTACTTATGCTATTCTTTTAAAATGAGCCATACTTTTCCAGTGGCAAACTTATGCTTATACTACTGCATACATGTTTCTCTCTGTTTGGCTCACTCATTCCCTAACTACTACTTTCTTCTGACCCATGTACTGCCTGGCTGCCCTCACAGGATTCCTCACTCAAGACTTCTTCCAAACAATTCCATCAGGCCTCAGATGGCAGCAGGACAATCATTTTTTTTCCCCTCATCTTCTTTTGATATACATATAATTTTGCATTTAATATTTTAGGGGTAAACTATCACAGGCACTGAAATATTCTTAGAGAATACCTTTTACTTTGTGAGAGTGAGAAATAGCATTATTGAGAAAGTAATTTGGGAAATAATGAGCTAGTCCAAATTCTTGCTTTTATTGATGTAGATAATGGATCTTGAAAAGGTGAAATGATTTGTCCTGGGTCATACCCAGGTAGTTAGTAGTAGAGCCAGCACTCAAGTACCTGCTTTCTGACTTACTCTAGTGTACCTTGCCTTCTATGTTGGCAGATTGTGGTAAGAGGGGACTGATTACACTGGAAACTCTGAATGTGGAAACCAGTATTATAAACTGAATCTATATACATACTGCCATTAATAGACAGTGCAACATTTGAAACAAGATGCAATATGGATTCCCAGGAGCCTGTGGCATCATTATGTTCTTTCAAAACTAGAGACCTTTCAGGAGATTTAACAAAGAAAAAGAAGGAGCCTAAAACATTAAGTGCTTCTGATACCACAAAGTAAACCAAGGATAAAACTAGAAGGATTAGCTAGGATGAGGCTGAATACATTGAGGAGTAATACTGGTTGAATCAATTACCTTGACTGGAGTTTGGAATAATTGATTTCCTAAAATAAATGATTTCCAATAAATTCTTAGTCAAAGTTACTAAGTGAAACTTACTAGCTTCTGACCTACTCATCAAATGTAACAACAAATGAATCTACTTGGATAATGATCTTGTCTAGACTCCTGGTCTTCAGCTTTTGTGGTTTAGCAACAGGAAGGATAAGCTAGGACCAAATAAAATAATGAACACAAAATGCTTTGTGAATTTTAAAGTACTATGTATGTGTTAGGTATTACAGAGACACCCAAGGTATGTGAAGTGGAAAGAGCAATGAAGTCAAAGTTGGAGTAATTGTGTCACTGTGGGTAAGTCGCTTTACCTCTCCAGAACTTAGTGTCCTCATTTGTGAAAAGGGAATGAGGTCATCGTGAAGAGTGTTATGCAAACCTTAAAGTGCTATAGAAATGGGAGATACTATTATTATTTCCAAAGGACTAAACATGAAAGTTAAGAATTTTTAATTTCAGGCAAACAACTCAGTATCTCCCTAACTGGTATTTCCTTCTCTTTTCCACTGACTCCTAGAACACCTCATCATTGATGTTGGCACAAATCAGGAAAGAGGATTTTGTTCACAAAATTTTCCTTTTTGCTTCTGGACCTGGTGCTACCAAAAACAGGGCACACTTTGTATTGCAATGAACAATATTCACTGTTTCTAAGTTGCTTGCTGATGGCAGTATAATGACTAAAATGCATTGAGGAAATTCAAGAAGATACTTTTTTTTTCTACACTAAAAACATTTTCATGAAAAAGCATGAGAAAATCTCTTAAAAGTAAACAAAAATAGTTATAATTATTGAATCTGAGAATCCAAAAACGTACTGTTCTAACTTCCTAGAAATCAGGAAATATCTGCTAGGTTCATTATCAGCTCAAGCTTGAACCCTTGTTTTTGATAAAGAATACCTGGACATTTTACTATGCTCTGTTGACCTGCTCTGCTCCATATCATGTGGCATTTTGGTTTTAAGGTTTGGTTGGCAAGGTGGGGTGGGGGTGGGGCAGGAGGAAAGAACTAATCAATGGGATTGAGTAATTATTAGTGTTAATCATAACCAGCAGAAAAGAAACATTCTAAGAAAAGGCTCACAAATGAGAAATTCAAAGCAACTGAAATGAAATTGAATAAATGAATGTTTCCACTTATTAAAAATAATGAAGAGACATTGATTTACCCATCAAAACCAAATGGTCCTTATTCAAACAAGATCTTAAGCAACATATACTCCATTTCCTGTTCTCAGGCTTTCTCTTATTACTAATGAGTTAAGGGAAGCTAGGGGAGAGAGAGAGAAATTTAATAGCATTGTTTTACGATTTTTAATGTAACTTGGAATTGTGTTTATCACTTTTAAGTTGTTTATCATTTGAACAAAATAATTTTACTCTAAAATCTTATAAAAAATATAAGGAGCACTCACGACATTGATCTTTGATATGCAGGCTGTATCCTTACATCTCTGGTTGGAAGTTCACATCAAGTGATATGCCTGGCTGGCCTTGATTCCTTCCTAAAAAAAAGAGTCAAGGCTTTGCCCCTTTATTACTTCTGATCCTATAGACAAACATATATTAAGCTGATGGTGTCAGCTTAACCACATCTCATGAAAACATGACTTTGAACTTGTTAGAAATGTAAGTTATTTCATAAATTGCCTTATATTTTTTGATGTGTTTTATCTTCCTGATAATGATGATGTCTTCCTTTACACTGACAGCTTTTTAAAGGGACCCCTACCCCTACCACCAGTACGTAGCACAGTGTTCCAAACAAAGAAAATATGTGATGAATGTCTCCTCATTATTTTTAATGAGCGGTCACTTGTTCATAATAAAACCCTCTTGGTCCTAGGTCAGGATTTGAATGGTTTAAAAAAAAAGTAATTTATTTATTTAAGGTACTTTCACCAGACTCCTTCAGGAAAGGACAATGACTCAAGTTTTATCTCACTTCTACTTACACTTTTCTCCCTTTCCCAAACCATCATTGATTAGGAAAAAAAAAAAAAAGGAAAGGGAAGAAAATGAAGAAAGTTTGAAAAGCATTATATGAACAGACAGGGACAAATCTACAGAAATCATTTAACTGCTATGAGATTTTGTACCTCCTTCCCCATCTGGCCAATTTTATTTTTTAGGGACTTGTTTTCTTCAGTATACTTTTTTTCCAGTTGGCTAATTGTATTTTTTAAGGACTTGTTTTCTACAGTTAATTTTTGTCCTTCCTTTTCCAAGCTATTGACTCTCTTTTGCATACCTCTCATTTCTTTTTCCCATTTTTTCTTCTATCTCTCTCATTTAACTTTTAAAATCCTTCTTGAGCTCTTCTAAGAAGGCTTTTTGGGCTTCAGACCAGTTCATATTCCCTTTTGAGGTTCCAGATGTGGGTTTGTTGACAATGTTGTCCTCTTCAGAATTTCTGCTTTGATCTTCACTCTTCCCATAATAAGAATCTATTGCATGCTTCTTTTTGCTCTTGGTGTTTGCCTATTTCCTGGCCTTTAAAGAGATTGGACTCTCCTGCTAGGGAGCAGAGGGCACTGACCCAAGCTTCTTGTGTTGGGAGCCTAGGGCCTGGCTTTGTGTGCTGGGGCCTCCAATGTTGGTAGTTGGAGGCTGTAGGGTTCTGGCAGCTTACCTGGTGCTGGAATCAGCAACACTGGAACTCTAGGGGTAGGATTGGGTAGTATGGCTCCTGGAGATTTCCTGCTCACCCAGACCTTTCCTTCCTTTTGCTTTCTTCAGCTCCTTTCAGATGGATGTTGTAGGGTTTTTATCTACCTGGGGTCCCTTGGAGCTCTGCTTCTCTTAGTTTTGCTGAGGCACCCGGAGAGCTGGTTGCTGTAGAATGCCAAGGCACCTGGTGGTTTTCTGAGCTGGTTTCCAACAGTTCCCCCGCCCTCAATGAGGCACTCGGGGGTCCAGGTGTTGGTGTTTGCCTGCTCCACCACCTGGGCTTCAGGATCTCTTCCTGGTATGCTGAAGTGGGACTTTCCACTAGCTTGCTGGGATACCTCCCGTTCTGTACTGCTCCCCTTCCCCCAAGGTAAGAGGGGCCTTTCCAGTTAATTCCTCAAGCTACTTGGTCTACTGGACTGCTACACCCTATCTTTCTTCTGGTTCAGCTGTTCCAGGGTTTTTCCTGGGATGATATTTTCTGGGCTTTCAGGGGTTAATAGGGGAGGATAAGAGAGACTCACCTCTTACTCCGCCATCTTGGATCCCGGAAGTAGAAGTTTCCAGATATCACTTATCTGCCATGCAACTGCAATGTGCTGGCGACTCAGTACACTCTAGCATTAACTCTCATGTGAGAACCACATTCAGATACTTGATCTGTGGTAATAGTATTTGCCAAAGAGAAAAGCTGGAGACTTTTGACAAGATGCTGAGCGAGTTCTTTGTTTCCACCTCAGAATTTTCTATTTTCTGCTTCTCAAAATCCCTTTTGAGCTCTTCCAAGGCCTGGGACTGATTCCTATTTTTCTTGGAGGCTTTGGATGTAGGAGCTTTGGCTTTGTTGTCTTCTTCTGGTTGTATGTTGTGATCTTCCTTGTCACCAAAGATTCTATAGTCTGACTTTTTTTTCTTTCTGTTTGTTCATCTTCCCAGCCAATTGCTTGACTTTTAAACTCTTTCCTAAGGTAGGGCTCTACTTCCAGTGTGAAGGGTGTACTGTCTCAAGCCTCAGGGGTTTTGTGCAACTGTTAGTTCTTCCAAGGTGGTATGATCAAAGGCAAGGTGTTTACTCTTCTCCTGGCCTGTGCTCTGGTCTGCGAGTGACCACAAGCACTCTTTTCTGCCCTGGAAATGAGAGGATGGTTCCCTCTCCCCTGCTGCCACAAGCTCTGCTATGCCAGTGCTCCTCACCCTAGGACCACCCAGGACTGGGACCCTGATCCAAGCATGGGCAAAGTAAGAGAAGCCTGCCTCAGTGCCAGCAAAGAGATCCCTGCAATCTTCCTCTGATCAGCCGCTCAATCCCCCCACCATCTGTGGGCTCTGAAAGCAGCTGCCACCCCAGGACTGTGCTAGGACTGGGGCTGGACCATGCTCCTCTCTCACTCAGGTTTGACATACCTTTCTCACTGACCTTCTAAGTTGTCTTTGGCATTTGTGGGTTGAGAAGTCTGGAAACTGCTACAACTGCTAGTGATTCAGTCCCCGAAGGCATGCTCCAGGTTCCCTGAGGCCTGGTCTTTGCCTACGTGGCCCACACTGAATTGCACTCCTTTCCCAGCCTGGCACAACAGACCTTTCCCATCGACCATCCAGGCTATCTTGGGTTAGAAATTTGTTTCACTTTGTCTTTTTGTGGTTCTACTGCTCTAGAATTTGTTTAGAGTCATTTTTTACAAGTATTTAGAGGGGTTTGGGGGAGAGCTCAAGCAAGTGCCTGCTTTTACTCTCCCATCTTGACTCCACCCTGTCAAGATCTTTTTGGATCTTGACTCTGTCATCTACTGTGTTAGTTTTCACTCCCAACTTTTTGGCATCTGTATAACTGACAAGAATGGCACCTAAGTCTTTATCCAGTGGCTCAACAATCATACGTATCAGTTCTTTTAGAATCCGGAGATGTAGTTTATGCCATGTGACTTGAATTCATTACATACTCTCTTACTACCTCCTTACTTATTTTGGAAGTTAACCCCTTAATAACTATTTTCTCTATTAAATTTCCCGTGCAAAGGTCATTCTCCTTGTAAAAGAAAACATTGCTCTTCAGATGTTCACTAATATTCTTAGGAATCAGAATGAGGCTCACTGGTCTATAGTTTGCAGGCTGTTCTCTTTTCTTTTTTGAAAATTTAGACATTTGCCCTTCTCTGATTGTGTGGTACCTCTCCAAATTTCTATTATTTTTCAAACATCACTGACAGTGTCTTGGCAATCACTTGGCACCAGCAAGAGTGATTCATTTGGGCCACTAGACTTGAATTCATCAAGAGCAGCGAGGTACTCTCTTACTATCTCCTTATATATTCTGATTTTTACCCTCCTCTTTTTGTCATTTTAGCTCTTTCATTTCCTGAGCAAAGGTCATTTTCCTTGGCAGAGAGAACAGATGGAAAGTAAGACTTGCATAGCTAAATTCACCTCTTTCTTCTCAGTTATTTAGCCTTCTGTTCTCTAAGCAAGGTCCTATCCCTTCTGCAGTTTTCCCTTTTCTCCCATCATCACTAAAACCCCTCTCTTTGTTGTCCTTGGCTTCCCTTGACAGCTCTAGATCATTTGTAGCTTGACCACTCCTTACACTATTTTTACACTCCTTACGCTATTTTTATAGTCTCTTCTATTCATATATCTGTCCTGTCTTACATGCTCTTATTTCCATTATCTGTGCATTTTTAAAAAAGCTTAAATTGGTTAGTGAGTTTCTTATGTATCCTCATTAATTTTTAAGAAAAATATGATTTTTGTTTCTCACTAGAATTGTTTTCCTTTGTATTTTCAGAAGTTCATATCTGAACATCCCCTATCTCACCAGAGATTACTTTCTCAGTAGAATTTAAGCTATAGGTTCCTACCTATCCTTGCCCTGAACCCCCTGAAACATTCCTCCTTAAAATCTAGAGTTAGATTGACTCTACTACTTGCTTCCATGACAGAAAAGAAATAGAAATTAAAACAACTCTGAAATATCACATTAAACTCATCAAAGTGGCAAAGATCCTAATGGACAGAAATAATCACTTTTGAAGGGGCGGTAAGAAGTCAGACACACTAATACCTTGTTGGTATTAAGTTATGAATTGTTTCACTCATACTGGAAAATATTTTGGAATCATTCAAAAAAAGTATCCAAGGTGTTCATACACTCAGAACTAGCTATCCCATTATGAGGCATATATCCCAAGGAGGTTAATGACAGAAAAAAGTCTCTTTTTATGTCAGGATATTCAAAGTCGCACTTCTAATAGTAGCAAAAAACTAGAAAGAAAGTAAGTGCCCATTCATAGGGAGTGGCTGAACAAGTGTAGCATGTGAATTTACGTAATGGAATATTATTACACTATATGGAACGATGAACATGGAGAATTCTAAGTCATATGATGAGACTTACATGAATTTAATCAGAGCAAAGAAAGCAGAATCAGGAGAATAATACACACAATGACTCTGCATCCAATGGTATAATTAGAACCTAGGGTTTTGCAATGGACCTTTTTGTTACCTCTTTCTATATTCTCCATCACCTCTATATAGACAACACCAAGAACTATAAATTTAGTCCTAATTGCTCTGATGAACTTTAGTCTCTCATATTACCAGAAGTTTTTTGGACACCTCCCATTAGAAGGTGTCTATAAGCACCTCAGTCTAACCATGTGTAAACATGTACAAAACAACTTGTTATCTCAAACCCCACCTTCCTTTAACTTTTCCCCTTTTTTATCTTCCCTAGTTGTGTTTAGGCCACTACCATCCTATTAGTTACCCATGTTCACAATCTCAAAGGCATCTTTGACTTTTCCCTCTCCTCATATACAATCAGTTTCCAAATCTTAGTCATTCTAACTCCACAATATAATCTCCATCTATCCACTTCTACCTATTCACATGACCATCTTAATTCTAGCTGTCTCACATGGACTATCAAAATAGCTTCTTAATCGGTCTTCCTGACTCCCCTCTCTAATTCATTCTCTCCACATCTGTCAAAGTGGTATTCCTAAAGCGCAGATATGACCATGTCATGCTCCTACTCAAGAAGCTCTAGCACAAGATACAAATTCTTCTGTTTGGCATTTAAAGATATCATGATCTGGCTTTAGTCTACCTTATTAGTCTTATTGCCCACTGCTCTTCTTCACACTTTATGTTAAAGCCAAACCATCTCCTTGTTGTTTTCTTCATACAATAGTCTATCTCCTCTTTTCCTTGTCACAAGCTATCCTATAGCCCAGGAGGGTCCTCTGCTAATAGAATCCCGAGCTTCTCCCAGGGCTCTGCTTGAGTTTCCATCTCCTCTAAGAAGCCTCTCCTTGGTCCCTGGTGCCCTTTCAGTTGCTACTGCCTTCCCTTGGAAATTACTTTGCATATATTTTGTATTCAGTTTTCTATGTATACCGCCAATAGAATGTAAGCTCCTTGAAGGAAGGCACTTTTTTTTTGTTTGTTTTTTCTGTTTCTGTATCCTTAGTGCCTAGCACGATGCTTGGTATAAAGTGAGTGCTTAATAGTTACGTGCTTACATTGTACTGAGTAGAATTAAACTGAAAACAATAATGCAAATAAATACAACACTAAAAGTGAACATAATTCAGAGAATGTAATGATCACTGCAGACAACTAAGGAATGTGTCTGAATACACTTCCTTCCTTTCTGCAGAGAAATAGTAGACTATGGGTATGGAACATTACATATTTGAAGTCTTGGTCACTATATTGGATGGTTTTGTGAAATTTTTGGGGGGAGGAAAGAAAGTGTAAGGGGGAAGGAAATTACTGGGAAATGATTATGGTGTAACAGATGCAATAAATCACTATGACTATTTTTTAAAAAAGAAAAACCACAGAAAAAGACTATTGCCAAAATATTAATCTAGTGTAAGAGAAAGTAAGGGTAGAAAGGCATATAAGAAATGTTTAAAGACATTTTCAGGGAATTGACAACCTTGCTGGTAAATAATATGAAACAATGAAAAAAATAAAATCATGCATCCATCTGTGCAGGTGTTTAGCTCCTGGGGTTTCCTATCTTGTATCAGTACCCTTTCTTATATAGGTTCCATGTAATTGCCAGTGTTAAGAATATTCAAATCTCCCTAGTTGATTATCTCTACTCTTGACCACAGGGGCTATTCCAAACCTTTTTATCTCTCCTCTACTCTTCCATGGCATCCCATTCTCTCCACCCTCTCAGCTGAGGAACTCAACTCATGTTTCATAGGAAAATATAAGGCAATTTGATAAGAGCACCTTCTTTTTCCCTCCACTTCTTCATGTCAAATCACTTAGGCTTCCTCCTCCACTAACTCTTCTTTCACCTCTCTCATGAAGAGGTGGCCCTTCTCTTTGCCAAGGCAAACCCTTGAAACAAGCAACCTTGATTTCATCTATTCCTATTTTCTCCAATAGAGTGCTTCCACTATTATGTCCACTCTGTCTTTAATCTTCAATTTCTTTCTGACTATTGGCTCATCTCTGCTGTTTATAAACATGTCCATGATAGGAAAACAAAAGATGATGATAATAATAATTTTATATGCACACACATATACATATATAAAAGACCAAAAAATTCAATAGATGTGATCAGAGTAATTAGGTAAAGTTGTGTTTGGGGATCATTCATTCAGTTGTTGTTGGGTACCAAGGTACTACAGAGACCAAAGGCAAAGCATTAGGAAGCACAATCTGGGAGGAGGAGTTATAACTTTGTGGAAGATCATTTCACTGTCTCTGCCAGAGTCTTCCAGCTTGACTGTACCTTGAAGCTCTAGAGAAATACTAAGTAAGGTGGTCACTTTCAAGCAGAAATATGGAAACATACCCTCCCAGGGGAAAAGTACCCTGCCTCATGTTGGTGCCTGAGACAAAACCACATCTACCCTGTGCTAATTCTGGTTCTGCTTGTTCCGGAAAATTATAGCCTTGTGACCAGCAGTTTGAGTTTTCAATCATTTCAGTGCTAATAGTTTAAAAGAATGCCTTGAAAACCACGAGGCACAGAAGATAACCTTTTATACTCCCTGAAGTCATGGCTTCAAATTGTACAGCCATTTCCTAAATTGCTGCTGAACTACTTATTGGCTGCTAAAGTTTCAGTGTGATTGAAGTGGATGATTAAAAACTGAGAGGGCCAGGCAGCCTGGCACGGGGGATAAAACAATAGACTACCAATCAGAGAATCTGGAGCTTAATCTTGGTTTCAGCCTTCTCTTTTGTGACATGATCTCTAAAGTCTGATCCAGCTCAAAATCTTATGAGTCTGTGAGTTCTAAAGGATTGGCTTTGGCTTGACAGATATGCATATTTAGGAGACAGAGAGCAGTTAGGTTGAAGTTACCAACCTGGGGAAACAATTTCTGATGTGTGAAAGGACTTTATGCCATTAGTAATTCCCCTTACCCACTACAATATAGGAAGGTAAAATTTTTTTTCAAGAATAAGTTATGTAAGGAAATCATGCTGAGGTTAAGAGGTTTTGTGTGTGTGTGTGTGTGTGTGTGTGTGTGTGTGTGTGTGTGTTTTGGCAAATCCTGATTCAATATTACATTATATTCCCACAAAAGTATACGATGTAAGTGTTTTTTATACCTTGAATATGGCACAGATTATGAAGAAGGAGCCTGACAGCAGAAATGTCTTACAAGATAGGACAAGCTAACCATCAGTGATAATACAAAAAAAGTGGTGAAAATGTTAAGAAAAGTGATTGTGTTACATAAAATAACAAACCAGGGCAGTTATCATAGACAAAGAGCTCCAATCTGTCCTTTCTCTCTTTATCTTTATGTAATATACAGGGAAAAGGGCAAATGCCTGACAGGAGATCCAGGATTCAGTCCTGGATCTGTTCCTCTGGGGCACCTTGGACTAATCCTTTCCTTTCTCTGGGCCTCAGTTTTCTTGTTTGTTAAATGAGATGGGTGGACTATATTATTTCTAAAGTTCCTTCAACTTCTAAAATCCTATGATTCAGTTCTTTAATTAGATAATCAAATATTAAGTTTAAGAGGTAGCTTGGTGTAGGGGAAAGAATCAAATGGCATTTAGAGTCACAGGATCTGGGTTCTAATACTTAATACCCAAATGATCTTGGATAAATCACTTAATTGCTCCATGCCTCTGTTTCTTCAACTGTAAAATGAGGGGGGGGGGTCAGATCAAACAATTCTTAAGGTCTCTTCTAGCTCTAGATTTATGATCCTATCTCACAGAGTTATTGTGGGGAAACAAATATAAAGTATCACTTTATGAAGATACAGAGTATTTTAAAATACAAAGTACTTTTAAAACATACAATGCAATGCCCAATTTCAAGTACAATAATAATTATTCCTTTGAATATCTGAAATTCATTTTACTCTCTCTTGTTTATTTTCATGCAGCCTTCTCTTAAGTCCTAATGTCTCCCTGGGTTCCCAAAGCTATGCCAGCAAAAGCCAAGCTAAAGCAGGTCTTAGGTTTATTGATTAGGAAATGCAAGTGTCCTGAAAGGCCACCTAGTCTAACTTCCTCATTTTATAGATGAAGCAGCTAAGTCCCAGAGAGGTTAAGTGATTTATCTGGTGTCACACAAATAGTGACAGAGACAGCCTAGGTCCCTTGCCTCCAGAGTCAGTATTTTCCCCACTTTCTCACACTGCCTCTCAAGGTCCTCCCAGGCTGGAAAAACTTTTGAGTTATGGACTGGATACCTGCTATCTAAGGAATAGCCTAGCTAAAGGAAGCCCATCACCAGGCTGGCTGCAGGACGATGAATTTTTTTTGCCAGTGATTCTCCAAGACCATCTACCAAGATCTAGAAGGGTTGGGATGTGTGTGGGTGGAAGGAGAACCCACACTGATAAAATTACATGTCGCAAGTGTCAACAAGTGCTTTCTCTTTAAACTGCCCCCATTTTCCCTTTCTATTTCAATGATTCATCAGGAATCTTCTCCCAAGTATAAGTGCTATTTCAGAGAAACACAGACCCTTGGGAATGAATAGGGAAAACAAACAAGATTGTACAATCTACCTTCATTATAAAAAAAACAAACTTAAATACACAGTAATTTTCTATAAAACAAATGGATAAAAATGAATCATCCTTGAAATATGTGCCCTTAAATTTGCTGTAATATAATTTGAAGATCCCCTAAGATCTATTTACAGTGGCAAAAAATCTGGTTCAAAGCCAAAAGGACAAATTTCAAGTAGAAAAGATATGGATTTGGAGTCAGGGAATCTCAGTTCTGCTACTTACTACCTGTGTGACCTTAGACAAGTAATTTTACTTCTCTGGGCTTCAGTTTCTTCACTTGAAAAATCAGGGGGATTAGATTATCTCTTAAAATCCTTTCCAGCTCAAAGTCCTAGGATCCTCAACAGAGTATTGGTTAGTGTTTCACTGGGAGCTGGGGTTCTGGCTTTCCAAAACTGAGGGCTCATAGACAGAAGACTGACTTATTATAATGAAGGAATCATGTTCAAAAAATAAAGACTAATAAATATTTATCCCATTATTTTGGAGATCTGCAGTGACATAAACAGGGAGGGGTTAAGAAACTTCATGAAGAAATTACAGCAGGGGGTGTGGTTAGGACAGGATTCCAATACCATAAACTTTATCATGTCTATAAAGAGGGCTTTCAGTACAAGTAAGTAATAATATGAACATGGAAAAAAAAGTAATACTATCTTATAGAAGAAATTAGAAATACCTCAATAAACTCAAAGGCTTCTGATAGTCACCATATCCCCATACCATACTACCAGGTGGCCATCATACCTTCTAGTATTTCCACATAGACAATTTTTAGTTTATAATCTATTTTTGAGAGCTACTGTTCTTATTTCATTGTAAAAGTATTGATTTTCCTTTTGATTCATACTTAAAAAAAGTTTAACTTGTTCTTATAGTGACTTTAAATGATCTGGGGTGCAAAATTTATTCTACAGGAATGTCTCTCTGGTTTTTTTGTTTTTAAATAGAAGACAAAATGAAGATAAAATTTACTGGGGTTGATTTTGCATTATATGTGCTGTTAAGAATGCATCTGTTACCTATATCAAGAGAAATATACGTCACTATTTGTATTGAAGTCTTTTTTTTTCTTTTTGGTGAGGCAATTGGGGTTAAGTGACTTGCCCAAGGTCACACAGCTAGTAAGTGTCATGTGTCTGAGAACAGATTTGAACTCAGGTCCTCCTGACTACAAGGTTGGAGCTCTATCCACTGTGCCACCTACCTACCTCCAGTATTTATATTGATATAATATTTTTGCTGCATCAATATTATACATTTTTATTATACCTCTTACTTTTTAAGATCTTTTCATAATTATTTTTTTTCTTAGAGTCTCACCACTATTCTATGAAGGATATATAACAAGCATTGTATCTAGAGCGTATTGAGAAGGAAACTGAGGCATAAAGAGGTTATATGACTTGCCCAAGGTTATAAAGTTAGTGGCAGAACTTGGCCTAGAACCTTGGTCCCATATATAGTCCTGTGTTATTTTCACTATCAGGTTTCCTCTGGAAACTTATTTATGCACAGAAAGAGTTGACTTAACAATTATCTATAAAACTCTTTCACTGTAATATCCCCAAAACAGCAGCATCTGAATTAAAGGTTACAAAAAATAAATGCTCTGAAATTTAAAGAGCTGGGGGAGTTATGACATGGTGGGCTGAACTAGGCTGGTATTTTATGACTCAGCAGCCATTATTTTACGTGGGTGAGGATGTCAGAGGCCTGGGAGCCAAATATTTCAGCATACACAACAGGTGGATGTCACCAAGAGCACAGATGGTAGACCAAAGGACAAACCAGAAACAGAATAGGAATTCTATGATAGTGAATTAACAAAAACTTCTCCACAGGTACACATCATGAAAGACAAGATGAAAATTCAGTCTGGATACAAGAAGTGAGGACATGACCAAGGGGGACTGGGAACATCAGGGAATAGAAAGTCATTACCGGAATTATATAAAAGCAGCTGAATTGTTCATGGCTCTAAATAAAACTACACAAGAAACAGGAAAGGAGTATTAGGATTATCCAACCTGGAAATAATAACGGTGCAGATCCAGATTTTGGCCCTCAGTACAGTGAAAAATTTCCAAACTTTCAAAAGATTAGCTGTTGATGTGGGCTGTTGGTATCAATTGTGTGCCAAGTTCCATTAGCTGAATAATAAATTTTTATGGCATAATTCTGCATTGCTAGAAGTCTTTGCCATTTTGTTAGAGTTCTATTAAAAATAAGAAACAAAAAAATTAGCTCTCCCTTACAAACACAGGAGAGTTTTCAATACGGTGTAGGAGAAAGAGACTTGAATCCACAGTCAAAGAACATGAGTTCAAATCTTGTTCTGCCATTTCCTATACAAGTCAATTTCCCAATTCTAGGCATCAATTTCCTCATCTGTAAAATGAGGAGGTTGGAATAGGATCTCTAAGATCCTTCTCCATCTAAATCCTATGATTCTAGGCATGTTGTGCTATTTTGGTTAAATACTTCCTATTCTAGTAGATTCAAGCCTACTAAGTAAACTATGGAGCTTCCTTTGTTCAGAGAGGCATCAAAAGGGGCTTTTGGTTCTTGGCTCAGTAGTGTTAGAAAGTGTTGTTGTCGTTTAGTTGTGTCTGACTCTTTGTGACCCTATTTGGAGTTTTCTTGGCAAAGATACTGGAGTAGTTTGCCATTTCTTTCTCCAGCTCATTTTACAGATGAGGAACTGAGGGAAACAGGATGACTTGCCCAGGGTCACAGAACTAGTAAGTGTCTGAGGTCAGATCTGAACTCATGGAGATGAGTCTTCCTGACTCCAGGCCTGACACTCTATGCACTGCACCACTTAGCTGGCCTACTATTATAAAGTAGCACTTAATAATTAATGTCTAAAATTAGTATTATCGAAATAATTTATTCTACATGATAGTCTATCATAATCACTCTGCCAAATAACTTTTGTCATGTATCAGAGGAGCAGCTCAAAGTTCTATTTTATCTACGGAGCTTTATCCATGACCCGATGTGCCAGGAGCAATCAGTTCCTTTCTCCCTCCCTGGGAATGACTGTTGTACCTTTCATGAACTTGTGAATTCTACTTTGCCATCAAACCAACTAGCCTTCTCTTCCTTCCAAGTAACACGCCATCTCCCATCTCTACCCCTTTGCCCTGACTATCCTACAGGCCTCTCTCCTTAGCTCTCTGCCTCACTGAGTCCCTCTCTTCTTTTAATATGTAGCTCTAGCATGAAGCCTTTCTGAATCTCCACAACTATCTTATATTTAACTACTTTGTATATGTTTATATTTATTAATTTTATATTTATGCTGCATATATTTATATTTGCATATGTTTCTCCTGTTAGAATGTAAGCTCCCTACAAATGTTATTTTTTTTGTTCTTTGTACTTGTATCCCCAGTTCCCAGCATGGTGCCTGGCATGCAGTAGGTACTTAATAAATACATTGGTGGATGAATCAATATTTATCTTTGCATCTCCCCTAGAGTGCAGAAGAATGTATTACTGGGTAGCAGGCACTTATGTTTACTGAGACCAGAACTGTGTTTCAAACAATGTTTTCAACATAAGAATCACATTTTTTTTTTCTGAAGAGACAATCAGCTTCCTACCTAGGATCCATTTTTCTGATAAATATTTGATCTCTGGCTGTTTCTTTCCTCTGTAGGGACCAATGTAGATACTGGCTGTGAAGGGGCTCCTGGACACTTGGCCTCCACAGAGCTGCACAAGTTCCCTCAGCTTGGCACAAGGGGGCTCACAGGCTGCAGTTATGAACATCACTGGCTGACTGGCAAAAAGGTCTCCCTGGTACTGTGCTGTTGACAAATGGCGCTCCAGACGGCAGATCTGTTGTGATAAAAAGAAAAGAAAAAAGAATTATGATAGTTCTCAATAGATTCATTCTAATTCCAAATCTCTTAGCTGTGAAGCTCATCTTCTTATTTGGGAAAAGAATGATTTGAATGAAACCTTTCACATTCTCAAGTAAGTTTTGACTTTGGAGAGTCTGGAAAAGATTTGACCATGACATCCAATTGACATTTAATATTTTCCAAGTGGGCAGCCAGGTGGTAGAGGTGATAGAGCCCTGGGCCTGGAGTCAGGAAGACTCATCTTCCTGAATTCCAATCTGGCCTCAGATACTTACTAGCTATGTGACCCTGGGCAAGTCACTTAATCCTGTTTGCTTCAGTTCATCATCTGTAAAATAACCTTGAGAAGGAAATAACAAAACCACTCTAATATCTTTGCTAAGAAAACACTAAATGGGGTCATGAAGATTTGTATATGACTGAAAAAATGACTGAACAACAACAAGGCAGCCTACAAGAAAAAAACAAACAAAAAAAAACCCCACAACCAAACAAAACAACCTACTGCACACATGTATTAGCTTACATCATTTAAGCTGTTTATTTCCCCAAGTTTAAAAATTCACAACACCAAAATACATGGGTAATCATTATAGCTATGAATGTAAATGGGATGAACTCTCTCATAAAACAGAAGCAAATAGCAGAGTGGATAAAAAAAACAGAATCCTACAATATGTTGCTTAACAAGAAACACATTTGAAGCAGAGAGACACACACAAAGTAAAGGTAAGGGGCTGGAACAGAATCTATTATGCTTCAGCTGAAGTAAAAAAAAAAAAAAGCAGGGGTAGCAATCCTGATCTTAGACAAAGTAAAAGCAAAAATAAACCTAATTAAAAGAGATAAGGAAGGAAACTACCTACATTTTGCTAGAAGATACCATAGGCAATGAAGCAATCAAATTAGAAGAGCAAGGAATAATCTACCTATCTGATCTATGGGGAGGGGAAGAATTCATGATTAAACAAGAGATAGAGACCATTATGAAATGTAGAATAGATAATTTTGATCATATTAAATTGAAAAGCTTTTGTACAAACAAAACCAATGCAACCAAGATCGATTTAATTTTTTTTTTTTTGGTGAGGCAATTGGGGTTAAGTGACTTGCCCAGAGTCACACAGCTAGTGGGTGTTACGTGTCTGAGGTCAGATTTGAACTCAGTTCCTCTTGACTCCAGGGGTGGTGCTCTATCCACTGTGCCACTTAGATGCCCCTAATGCAACCAAGATTAGAAGGAAAGAAGAAAGTTGTGAAACAATCATTACAGCAAGTATCTCTGATAAAGGCCTCATTTCTCAAATGTATAGAGAACTGAGTCAAATTTATGAGAATGTAAGCCATTCTCCAATTGATAAATGGTCAAAGGATATGAACAGGCAGTTTTCAGATGAAGAAATCAAAGAGATCTATAAGCATATGAAGAAGTACTCTAAATCATTTTTGATTAGAGAAATGCAAATTACAAGAATTCTGAAATACCATTTCACACCAATCAGATTGGCTAATAAGACAAAAAAGGAAAATGATGAGTGCTGGAGAGGATATGGGAAAATTGGGACAATAATGCACTGTTGGTGGAGCTGTGAACTGATCCAACCATTCTGGAGAGCAATTTGAAACTATCCAAAGGGCAACCAAACTTTGCATGTCTATCCTTTGATCCAGCAATACCACTACTAAATCTGTATTCCAATGAGATCATAAAAAAGGGAAAAGGATCTATATATGTAAAAATATTTATAGTAGCTCTTTTTATGGTGGCAAAATATTGGAAATTGAAGGGATGCCCATCAACTGGGGAATGGCTGAACAAGTGGTGGTATATGAATGTAATGGAATACTAGTGTGCAATAAGAAATGATGAACAAGCAGATTTCAGAAAAATTTGGAAAGACTTGTACAAACTGATGCAAAGTGAAATGAGCAGAACCACTGTACACAGTATCAGCAACATCATGTAATGATCAACTATGAATGACTCAGCTCTTTTCAGCAACACAATGATCCAAGACAAGTACAAAGGACTCATGAAAGAAAATGCTATCCATATCCGGATAAAAAACTGATAGACTCTGAATGCAGATCGAAGCATATATTTTTTTTTACTTACATTATTATTTCTCATGTTTTTTCCCCCTTTTAATCCATGTCTTCTTCCACAACTGTGATGAATATTGAAATATGTTTTACATGAGAGCACTTGTATAAATGATATCAAACTGCCTACCATTTTCAGAAGAGGAGAGGGGAGGAAGGAAAGGAGAAAAATTTGGAACTCAAAATCTTGTAAAAGTGAATATTAAAAATTTTCTTGATATATAATTGGAGAAAATAAAATACTATTTAAGAATAAAAAAAAATGAACACCAATCTTAGAGTGGGAAAAAACTGTTCCCTATAATACATGAAACCTATCAAAGTAATTTAGATGATTTAGATGATTAGATTAAGTTTATGTGAGACAGAATCCTAACTCAGTACAGGTGACTAGTGGACTCATGTGCAGTATCAGTATTAGTTCTTGCTCCTCCTGTAAGACTGCAGTTCTGGGGATGCACAGTAACTTGCACACTGAAAGATATAAATATTTCACAGAGCATTATTTGTCACTCAGTGTGGGGCTCACAGAAGGAATGAGTTTGTGTGTTCACCCATCCTAACTCAATTTTGTGGGTCCCAGTGATAAAGTCATCTCCTCGAAACATATTCAGGTACTTTATGACTCACCTTAACCCAGTCATTCCATAACCTTTTCTGAGCATAATTATTAATATGGGCAAGGAAGTAGGGGACAGACCACTAGACTCAGGAAGACCTAGGTTCAAGTCTTATTCTGCACATACTGTTTGACTCTGGACAAATTATTTAACCTCTGAGTGCCTCAAACAACTCTCTAAGACATCCGTGGCAAAGGTACCAAACTGCCTTTGTACAGGAATGTTTTTTACCAGGACCTTCTTATATAAAAGAAATCACAGATCCTGTCATTAGCATATGCATTTATCTTTGGTATGGAATGACTACCCTGTATAGAGCGGTCCTAAAGTTTGTACTTGCAAAGTCATCATATTTATGACTCAAAATAGCCTTTCTCCTTCCTTTTGCCATAGTTAGCAACTGTTTTTTACTCAATCAGTTAATAACATTCAACTATATGATCTTTAAGATTAAGCTTCTGTGGAGACAGGCAGTTCTCAGACTTATCTCCTTTGTAAATCTGGGTAAACCTTAAAGGTGAGTGGCAAATCCCTTCTTCCACCTGATTTCTATACTATACTGCCTGCATGTCAGACAATACTGATGGTCACTGAAGTTGGTGGGGGAGTCAGGACTTACGGGCAAGGTGGAAGCAGTTAGGAAGGAAGAAAAACAGAATAGTGAGAGTTCCAAAATCCAAAGTACCTCAGGCCAAAGTTCCCAGAATATTTGAGAGAAGGACAAATGTTTTTTCCCACTGGGTTTTCAGTCTTCCCTTGGAATGGGGGTTGTTATACTGGGATCTATGGACCCTTCCAAGGGTTATGTGGATAGATTTATAGAGGTCTTTGAACTTGGATAGGAAAAATACATTATTTTCATTAGCCTCTAACTAAAATTTAGTATTTTCATAATTTAGTTTGAAACATTATTAGAAGAAGGTATTCATAGTCTACCAGATTGCCACAGGGCAGTAACAAAAAAATTAAGAATCCTCATTTTAGAAAAAGAAGCATGTGGGCGGAAAGTAGAACCCTCATTTTAGAAGGAATGAATATGCTGGAGTCAGACTGTTAAATTTTCAGTGTGAGCATTACCCCTTAGAAATCAGGAAATGCTACAAATCAGGACTTGACTAGTTTTTTTTTTAGGCTTAAGAAAGTAATGGAGAAAGTGTTAATAATGCAGATTAAATTTAAAAGTATGTCCTATGTATTTTTTTTAAATTAATGAGCTGGTTGTTAAACATTTGCCAACATACACTAATTCTAGGCATGGGGCTATCCAATGAAAAAGCAATGGTTGGGGAATAGAGGGTTGCGTTCAGGAAATGACAAGAAGGCCACTGGACTGTAGAGTACATGGAAGGGAGTTAAGTCTAAGAAGGCTGCAAAAGCAGGAAGTGACCAGATTGTAAAGGGCTTTAAATGACCTGAACTTTAGGAAGACTACTTTGTCAGCTGAGTGGAGGATGGAATGATGTGAGGAGAGCCTTGAGGTAGGGAGACCACCTAGAAGGCTATTGCAATAATCTAGGCCAAAGGTGATAAAGATTTGCATCAGGGTGGCAGCTGTGTGAGAAGACAGAAGGGAATATATATATGATAGATATAGTAAAAGTAGAAATAAAGAGATTAGATATATGGACTGAGTGTGAATAAGTAGTTTAGGATAACACTTAAATTGTGAGACTGGGTAACTGTGGAGGATGATGGTGCCAATAACAGGAAACTGGAAAAAGGGAAAGGTTTTTCAAGAAGGTTAAAAAGTTCTATTTTGGACTTGAGTTTGAGATGGCTATGGGATATCCAGTATAACGCTGGTGATGTAAGAAAAGGAAGTCAGAGATAGATAAACGGATCTGCGAATCACCTGCATAAGGATAATAATTGAATCTATGGAAGCTGATAAGGTCATCAAAGGAGAAAGTATAGGAAGTAGAAGAGAATATAGTTACCCCTTCCACATGGAAGAGGTTTCGGGTGTGGCACCCTCATGATCTGGAAAATCTGTGTAAAATTTTTTGCCTCTCTCTTCGTACCAGAGAAGAAATCTGAATTATAGTATTAAAATATAAAATATGTTGATATTATACAACACTATGCATATATTTTATGCATTTCTGAGTTTCTAAACTTTTTCTGTGTTGCCTGTTGGCCTTTGTGTGCCATCTGCAGCTTCTGCCAAACTTCCAAAAAATTCCCATTTAATTTCTTATGCCGACCTGCAATATATTGAAACCACAATGGGGAAAGTCATGAAGTAAAAGGGATAACTGTATAGCCTAGGCCAGAACCTTGGGGTTGATCCATGCTTAGTGGGAATGACCTAGAGAAAGATCTAGCAAAGGAGATTTAGAAGGAGCAATCAGATAGGTAGGAGGAGAACCAGGAGAAAACAGTGTCATGAAAACCTGAAGAGGGGAGAGTATACAGGAGAAGAGGGTGATAAATAGTGCCAAAAGTTGCAAAGGTCAAGAAGGAAGGGGAAAATGAGAGTGAGGGTTGATTAAGAGATGGATTATTTTTAAACAAATGAACTCTTAAAGAGGATATGGGAAACAAAGAGAGTGAAAAGTATAAGAATAGGATAGAAGAAAATATATAATTAATAATCAAAATTGAATGTGAATGGGATGAACTTACTCATTGAGTGAGCTGAACAGGACACCGGAATGAATTAGAAAGCAGAATCCAATTATATGTTGTTTACAAGAAAGACATTTGAAAGAGAAAGATATACAGAGTTTAAGTGCACTGGAGAGCAAAATCTATTATACTTTAGCTGAACAAAAAAAAAACAATCATGATCTCAGACAAAGCAACAACAATAAAGGAACAAGTAAAAAGAAAAACTACAGTTTTCTGAAGGGTACCATAAACAATGAACTCAACACAATAGTAAACATATATGTACCAAATGGCATAGTATCCAAATTCTTAAAGGAAATGTTAAATGAGTTACAGGGAGGAAGAGACAAAACCATAACAATAGAAAACCTCATTTTGCCTGTTCAGACCTAAATTAGTCTAACCAAAAAATAATACAATTTGAAATGAAGAATGTGAACAGAATTCTAGACAACTCTTCAGAGGAGCCAAAGAAAGGAGTGCAAGGCCCAGGTGAGCAGGCATCCTCCAGGGGCCAGAGTCCACACCCATACCCGTAGAGCTCCAGTGTTGCTGATTCCAGCCCAATATCAGGTAAGCTGCCAGAACCCTACAGCCTCCAACTGCCAGTACCTGAGGCCTCAGCACACACAGCCAGTGACCAGGCCCTGGGCCCCCATCCCAAGAAGCTTGGGTGAGTGCTCCCTGCTCTCCAGCAGGAGAGCTCAATTTTTTTTAAAAGTCAGGGAATAAGCAAACACCATGGGCAAAAAGAAACGTACAATGACCATGATTCTTATTATAGGGACAGGGAAGATCAAGGCAGAAATTCAGAAGAAGACAACACTGTCAATATACTCACATCCAAAACCTCAAAAGGGAATATGAACTGGTCTTTAGCCCAAAAAGCCTTCTTGGAAGGGCTCAAGAAGGATTATAAAAGTCAAATAAGAGAAGTAGAAGAAAAATTGGGAAAAGAAATGAGAGTCAATAGCTTGGAAAAGGTAGAAAATTCTCCATTTTCCACCAGCTGCTCTTTTTGCTTTCAACTCCAACATCATCATTCCCTGGCCCCTCCCCTACACCAGGATTAGCTCATTGCCAGGAAATATCATCACAGAGATTGCTTCAGCTTTGATACTCACACCTCATCAGCAACCCACAGCCATCTACCTCTTTGATTGGAGGGCTGAGCAAAAAACTCCTCCCTAATTCTCCCTCTTTAGACAGCTCAGAATTCCCAGACTTCTCTTCATTTTCCACCAGCTACTCTGCTTCATTTAGACTCCAACATCACCATACCCTAGTGCTGGATACATTCTGCTCCCCATCTGCTTTTTGTGTATTGTCCTTTTCCATTAGATTGCAAGCTCCTTGAGTTCAGAGTCTGTCTTTCATTTTATTATTTGTATCCCCAGAGTTTAGCATAGTGCCTGGCACATAATAGGTTCTTAATAAATATTTATTATATTGTAATGTAGAAAAGTTAGATATGATAGAGCTCTGCGGATTACTGAATGGGAATAGAAAGGAGTATGCATATACTCATGTGCATGGAACCTTCACATACATGTATTAGGGCGTAAAAACTTCACAAAATCCCCAAAGCACAAATGTTAAACACCGCTTTTACATATAATAATGTAACAAAAGTTATAAAGGGCCTTTGAAGCAAATATTAAAAATTAATTGGAGACTAAATAACTTAATCCTAAAGAACAAATAGGTCCAAAGAATAAATCATAGAAACAATTGAAAATTTAATTAAAGATAATGACAGCAATGAGACAATAGATCAAAAATTTTGAGATGTAACTAAGGTAGTACAAAGGGGAATATTTATATCTCTAAAAATTTTCGTAAATAAAAGAAAGAATGGATTGGGAATGTAACTAAAAAAAAAAAACAACTTAGAAAACCAATAAATTAAAAGCCCCCAACTAAACACCAAAATAGAAATCTAGAAAATCAAAGATGAGATTAACAAAATTGAAAGAAAATAATCTGAATCAATAAATAAAACTAGGAACTACTTTTTGAGAAATAATAAAATGGTTGAACTATTAGCTAATGATTTAAAAAAGGAAAAAATTGTTAGTGCCAAATTATTAGTATCAAAAATGAAAAAGGGAATTCATAATTAATGAAGCAATAAAAGAAAGTATTAGAAGCTATCCTGCCTAATTGTAAGGCAATGAAACTGATAATCTAAATGAAATGGATGAATATTTATAAAAATATAAAATGTCCAGATCAACTGATCAGGAAATAGAAGATTCAAATAACCAAATCTTAGAAAAAGAAATTGAATAAGTCATAAATAAACTCCTAAAGGAAAAAAAGAACCCAGGACCATATGAATTTACAAGCAGGTTCTATTAACCATTTAAAGAGGTTAATTCTAATATTGTGTAAAATTCTTGAAAAATAGGAAAACCAGGGGCAGCTAGGTGGCACAGTAGATAAATCACTGGCCCTGGAGTTAGGAGGATCTGAGTTCAAATTTGGTCTCAGATCAGACACCTGACACTTACTAGCTGTGTGACGCTTGGCAAATCACTTAACCCTAATTGCCTTGCCAAAAAAACAAACAAAAAAACAAACAAAAAAAAATCATAAAGGAGTCCTATCAAATTCCTTCTATGATATAGTCTTGATATCTAAACCAGGTAGAATCAAAATATAGAAAGAAAACTATAGAGCAATATCCCTAATATCCCTAGTGAATATTGATGCAAAAAATTTAAGTAAAATATTATCTAGGAGACTATGGTAAAATAACACAAAGATCAGGCTGAATTTTGATCTTATAAATAGCAAGAACAAAAAAATAATGACTACATTAAAAGATGCATAAAAAGTTTTTGACAAGATACAATACCAATTCCTGTTGAAAATACTAGAAAATATAAGAATAAAATGAGCTTTCTTTAACTTGGTAAGTTGTAGTTATCTAAAACCAAGCCAGCTTATCTGAAACAGTGGTAAACTATTGGCTCTTCCAATAAGATCAGGGTAGTAAAGTAAGGATATTCATTATCACCATTAGTATTCAACATAGTCTAGAAAAAAATAACTATAATGAGAAGACAAAAAAAAAAGAAATGGAAGGAATAAGCATAAGCAAAGAGAAAATTACATCACTTTTTACAGATGATATAATGGTTTACTTAGGGAATCCTAGAGAGTCAACTAAAAACCTATTTGATATTAACAATTTCAGCAAAGTTGCAAGATATAAAACAAACACAGAAATCTTCAGCAATTCTGTTTATTCCAGACAAAATCCAGCAGGAAGAGATAGAAAGACAAATTTCATTTAAAATTGCTATAGAATATATAAAATATTTTGGAGCTTACCTGCCAAGACATATGCTAAATGAACTATAAGAACACAATTACAAAATTTTATTTACACAAATAAAGGCAAATTTAAATAAATGAGGAAATATTAATTGCTCATGGATAGGTCAAGTTAACAAAATAAAAATATCAATATTATCTAAATTAATTTACTTATTCAGTACCATACTAATCAAATTATCAAAGGATTACTTTAGAGAGCTAGAACAAAAAATAAGAAAATTTACCTGGAGAAATAAAAGATAAAGAATATCTAGGGAATTAATGCAAACAAAGTAGGAAGGAAAAGGACCTAGCAGTATGAGATCTCAAAGTATGTTACAAAGCAGTAATCATTAAAATAATGTGGGACTGGTTAAGAGTAGAGAGGTTAACAAGAAGATAGATTAGACACATATTATACATAAGAAAATGAAGACAGTAGCCTACTATTTGATAAATCCAAAGAACTCAGATATTTGGACAAAAATTCACAGTTCAAGAAAAAACTACTGGGAAAATTGGAAAACAGTGTGGCAGAAAGTAGGTATAGATCAACATCTCACATTGGATACCAAGACAAGCTCCAAGTAGATCCATTATTTAGACAAAAAGGGTGACACAAAACAAATTACAGGAGCAAGGAAGAAATTACTTGTTAGATCTATTGATGGTAGAAAGTTCATGACCAAACAAGAGATAGAGAGGATCACAGGAGATAAAATGAATTATTTTTATCACATAAAACTAAATCGTTCTTACACAAATAAAATTAATGCAGCTTAGAGGAGAAACATGTAAACAGGAAAAAAATCTTTGTAGAAAATTTCTTCATTTAAGTTTTCTTTTCTGATATATATATATATATATATATATGGAATTGATTTAATTTTATTAGAATCAGAGCTATTCTCCAGTTGATAAATGGACTAAGGATATGAATTGGGAGTTTCCAGAAGATGAAGTTCAGGCCATCAGTAACCACATGAAAAATGCACTAAATCATTCATTATTAAGAGAAATGAGCATTAAAACAACTCTGAGGTTCAAATTCACACCCATCAGACTGGCAGTTAACAGAAAAGGAAAATGCTGGAGGGGATGTGGGAAAACAGGTACATTAACGTATAGTTGATGGAGCTATGCCCACCAATAGAGGAATGGCTGAACAAGTTATCGTACATGTATGTGATGGAATACTATTGTCCTATAAGAAATGATGGAGGATATGTTTTCAGAAAAACCTGGAAAAACTTGTATAAACTGAGGGAAAGTGAAGTGAGCAAAATCAGGAGAATGATTTATACAATAACAGAACTACTGTAAAAATAAATAACTTTGAAAGAATTAAGAGCTCTTATCAGCACAATGAGTAACCACAATTACAGAGGACTCAAGATGAATCGTGCTACCCATCTCCTGACAGAGAGATGATGGACTTAAGTACTGACTGATTATTTTGGGGGCGGGGATGGGGGAAATGGACAAGGTAAGAATTTTTTTTACGTGATTATATACATTTGTAAAAAGGTTTTTTCTTGTTTTCTCAATTGGGGGTGGAGTGTGAAGGAGCAAATGCAGATTTAAAAATGAAATAAAGTTTAATTAAAAAAATTACCGGTAACTTTGCAAAGAACAGTTTCAAATGAATGATGAGTTTATAAGCCAGAATGCAGAGGGTTTAGAATCCAGTGAGAGATGAAAGAAGATCTCTGATTGGTCAGTTTCTCTTAGAAATTTCATTTTGGGGAGGGGGTGTGGCTAGGCAACGGGGTTAAGTGACTTGCCTACGGTCACACAGCTAGTAAATGCCAAGTGTCTGAGGCTGGATTTGAACTCAGGTCCTCCTGACTCTAGGGCTGGTACTCTAGTCACCTACTGCTCCTTAAAGTTATTTATTTTTTTTCTTTTCTTGGTAAGGCAATTGGGGTTAAGTGACTTGCCCAGAGTCACACAGCTAGTAAGTATTATGTGTCTGAGGTCAGATTTGAACTCAGGTCCTCCTGATTCCAGGGCCAGTGCTCTATCCTCTGCACCACCTAGCTACCTCATTTTAATGAAAGTACTTAGCTGTATTCACACCTTCTTTCTTCTGTTGATTTGGTTCTTGACTCTTTAGACTTCTTTCTCCACCATGCCCTTCTGAAGGCACTTGAACCTTCCTTTTATGTGTCTTCTTCCATTATAATATAACCTCATTCAGGGCAAGGACTGTTTTTTTTTGATATTTAGGTTCCCAGAATTGAGTACAGTAGTTGGCACATAATAAATGCTTAACACATGCTTGTTGACTTGCTGATTTGACTTAAAGAGAATAATTAGAGGTATCAATTGTAGTCAGTTTTCTCAAGGAGTTTAGCTATGATAGGAGAGGCAATAGGATAAAAGCTAATAGGGATAGTCAGATCAACTGATGGCTTTTTTTTTTTTTTGTAGGCAATTGGGGTTAAGTGACTTGCCCAAAGTCACAGAGCTAGTAGCTATTAAGTGTTTGGTCTGAGGCCGGATTTGAACTCAGGTCCTCCTGACTTCAGGGCAAGGTGGAAGCAGTTAGAAAGGAAGAAAAACAGAATAGTGAGAGTTCCAAAACCCAAAGTACCTCAGGCCAAAGTTCACAGAATATTTGAGAGAAGAATAAATGTTTTTTTCCACTGGGTTTTCAGTCTTCCCTTGGAATGGGGGTTGTTATACTGGGATCCATGGACCCTCCCAAGGGTTATGTGGATAGATTTATAGAGGTCTTTGAACTTGGATAAGAAAAATACATTATTTTCATTAGATAGAGGGGGTAATCTGCTGGAAAAGATGAGATGGAATGGGATAAAGGGTGCATGTAGAGAGGTTCACCTTGGCAAGGAGAAGGACTTCCTTCAGAATTGAAAAAAGAGATAGCAGAGCAAGAAATTTGAATGAAATGAGATGAGGGGAGAAGCAGGAACTCCAGTTGAATAGCCTATATTTTTGGGGGTAAAATACATGGCTACGTCCTCAGCTAAGAGACTGGAGGGAGGGAGTGCCATGGGAGGATTGAAGAGGGATAAGAAAGTTTTGAAACTGACTGCAGTGAGTGGCTAGAGAATTGATTAGGCAGGTGTAAAAGGATTGCCAGGTCTGAAGTCAGGAAAATTCATCTTCCTGAGTTCAAATCTGGTCTCAGACGCTTACTTATTGGCTGTGTGACCCTCGGCAAGTCACTTAACCCTGTTTGCCTCAGTTTCCTCATCTGTAAAGTGAGCTTGAAAAGGAAATAACAAACCACTATAGTGTTTCTGCCAAGAAATAAAATGGGGTCATGAAGAGTCAGACACAATTGAAATGACTGAACAACAACACGACAACAACAACAACAGGATTGCTTGCAACAGGCAACGTGGTTTCTTGATTTTTCTCCAGCTCCAATTAGCAACAGGTAAATAGGAGTGAAAGAGGTAAACGGTGGGATTAATTCAAGATTGGGACTCAGCAAGGCATGACTGATGGGTAATAATGTAAGAGAGCAAGGGACTCTAGTTTAGAAGATAATTTAGAATCAAGCTGTTTCACAAAGGTATTGAGACAGGGAAGGGAGGGGAGTATGTCCATTGCAGGGTGATGGCCTAGGAAAAAAACTGAGGAATGGAAGGATTAGAGATCATAATGAGGATGGAGAACAGGATTGGAGGTCATGGGGCAGAGAGAAAGATGAAATGATAAAACATTATCATCTGATAAACAAATTTGGAGTTCAAGATTATGGAACATTTGTGGGTGATGGCAAAAATAAGGTATGTCCATCTTTAAGTATATGAGGTTGAGTGAGGTCATAGGAACTAAGTAGACTGAAGAACTGGTAAATTAAGGGGTATGAGGGAATATGACATGTTGATACCTTTAATATGGAGACAGTAAATGAGGAAAGAAAAACTGTGAACTTAAAAAATGAGGCCCAGAAATGGATCATAATAGGATCGTTTAGAGATAAAAGGGACCTTAGTACCATCCAGTTTAATCCCTTTATTACAAAGTTTAGTAAGGAGAGCTTGTAGATATTAAGGCACTTGTCCAAGTTCATGCAGGTCACAGAAGGCATAGTCAGGATTTGAATCCAGGTTCAAATGCAAATTCACTATTCTTTCCACTGTAACATACAGGGAATGACTTACCCAAGGTAGGCCACTAAATTAATTAATCACTGAAACAGTGGGGATTCTACTAACTCCTGATTCAGTGTCCCTCCCATAATATCATGTTGCTTCTCTGTTTTAAGAAATCACAAATCCTGTATAGAAACAAGACCTCCATGAATCTAGCTGTGACTTTTTTGAATCAACCTAATGAACTTATTTTAAAGTAGATCATTTAACTATCTTCATTCATCAACAAGTTTTCCTTTTGACAATATGAGTAATATTTTATATTTAATAGCCTGGGGATCTCAAGACACTTTAAGCATTTGCCAATAATATTCACCACATCCTTGTGAGACAGATGACGAAGGGTTACTTGCATTTATTTTCCTCATGAAAAAAACTGTGGTCAAAGGAGGCTGAGAGATTTGCCTTGTGCCAAATAATGAGTCATCAATGAATCTTTTCTAATCACTTTCCCTAAAACCACTG
Organism: Vombatus ursinus; assembly: GCF_900497805.2. Taxonomy (NCBI): domain Eukaryota; kingdom Metazoa; phylum Chordata; class Mammalia; order Diprotodontia; family Vombatidae; genus Vombatus; species Vombatus ursinus. The sequence continues at coordinate 23,664,841 of NW_020954619.1, forward strand.
AACCATGCTGTCTTTTTTTTTTAAATAATATCACAAGATTGGTGTCTTCACTTCCACATATTTTCAGGCTTCACCAAAATTTAAACGGACAACAAATTTCTCTCTCATTTGATATTAGCACTACATACTTTGATTGATTTATTAATAAACAGTCCAAACAAGTATGTGGTATAAATAACCATAGCAGCCAACGATCTTAACAATTATACTTCTTGAAACTTAAGATTTGAAGTAAACTGGTAAACAAGCAATATGCTCCATTGTTTGTTTAGAATCAAAGATTGCAAAGGGATGAGGGGCATCTATCTTTGGGGGTTAAATAGTTTAATCCGCCATTTGAAATAACCAGCAACATCTGCTAAGATGCTGTGTTTCAAAAGGGAAGGAAAATAATCTTCCCTAGAACTCAATTCAATTGAATTATTTAAGGCTAATAATAAGACTGAGGTCCCCGGGCCTTTCTACTTCTAAGCTTCTTTTGTCAGCCCACATGCCAAGGTTTCTAACTTGAAACTAATGAGCACTGCAGTCTCTATTTATGTTAAAAATCCAATGAGACATGTTATTTTGAATGGAAGGCATATAATTGAACTTGATTCTAATACTAATAATAATACTAATAATAATTCCAGGATTCAGGTTTAAAAGAGATTGCTGTACTCTCAGCATTTGGACATGTTTTTCTTTCATATATTTATTTGTTGAGGTCAAAAGGAAAAATGGTTGCCCTGTATAGTAGGCTTACTAACACATATCTATTAAATTTACCTCTTAGGAAGGGAGTAATTAAGACAAGATTAATAGCTAGGAGGATCTTAGGAATCAGGCTCATTCCTCAAACTATAATGTAGGTCCTCTAGAATTTTAGAATTGAGAGAGCACTAGCAGGTCTTTAAGGCCAGTGGACATACAGTTCTATTCAATGAAAGAATTCCCTTTATAACAGCTTTAATAAGTGGCCACCCAGGCTCTGCTTGAACACTTTCAATATCAGGGAGCTCACTACTTAGTAAGGCTGCCCAATCTACTTCTAAACAACTCTAATGATTAGGAACCCAAATCTACCTTCCTATAGTTTTCATCTACCCATCACAAAAACAAATCTAAGTCTCTTTTTACTGAAAGGGAGAAATAACTGAAGATGGGGATTATGTTTATTCTCTCAAGTCTTTTCTTACAGCCTGAATATCCTCAATTCCTTTAATTTTTCCTGTTGCAGCATAGTTACCAACCCCTCTCACTACCCTCGCTGCCTTCTAGTGGACATACTCTGGCCTAGCTATTAACAACAGTCTTCCCTTCAGATATCATTTTTAATTTTCTTGGTATATATAATGAAGATGATTCAAGATTATAGGAGGGAAAATAATCTTAACATTTTAATCTTTATGATGCTGCTTTTCCTCTGAATGATGTACTAAAATCCAACAAATATTTGTTAAGTACCCACTATGTAGAAGATACTACCGAGTAAAGAAAATTGGACTTGGAGTTAGGTGATCTGCATTTGAATCCCTGTCAAGCTGCTTCCTACCAGTGTGACTGTGGGCAAATTACTTCATGTTTCCAGGTCTTGAGTTTCTTGAGTTTCCTCTGGAGTAAAATGGTTATAATAATTTGGTCTCTTTCTAATTCAAAAGGTTGCTGAGAGGATTAAAGAGATAATGCCTGAAAAGGGATTTGTAAAGTAAGGCATGTTATAAACAATTATTATTCATCATGACTATATCACCTATTTCCAGGTTACATATTACTGAGGCATGAATTTTACATAACATTAAGATATTTAAATCATTTGTGAATTGAGTACTATATTCTAGTTGGTATATTTTTAAAGCTCTACCATCACAGTACATTCTATAGGAGCTAGGGGGTAACATAAAGTTAAAGGATCACAGATTCAGAACTAGAAGGGACCTCTCAGTCCTCTCATGTTACAGATAATTTGGCATATTCAATCAAAGTCAACTAACTTTTCTGGAGGCTATCTGTGAATTCTTTTAATTGGTGCACTGATTTCTATACTTAGAAAGTCTGGAACAATTTTCTTGCACTATGTTTTTTGACTTGTTATGATCTTCTAGGAGGCCAATAGTCCTTAAGTTGTCTCTTTGAATCTTGTATTCATCAATGTGTTCTGCTTGTATAGAGATCACATATTCTTTTTACATGACTGCTTTTTGCTCTCTTCTCTCAGATTGTCCTTCACTTCTATATGTTTTTATTCTAATCAGTTAGTCTCTCTTTTGCTTCTCTGGAGGGACTCATTATTGTGGACTTGTGGACTTACTTTCTTCTTCCAGTTTTCCTTCTTGGGCTGGGACAGCTAGGTAATGCAGTGGATAGAATGCAGGGCCTAGAGTCAGGAAAACATTTTCCTGAGTTCCAATCTGTCCTTAGACATTTACTAACTAACTGTGTGACCCTGAGCAAGTCAATGAACTCTGTTTGCATCAGTTTCCTCATCTATAAAATGAGCTGGACAAAGAAATGGCAAATCATTCCAGTATCTTTGCCAAGAAAACCCTAAATGGGGTCACAAAGACTTGACATGACTAAAAAATGACTGAACAACAATAGTCACACTTCTTAGGCTTCTCACAATTCATATTTTAAAATTATATTTGGAATTTTCTTCTCTTTATTCATATCTCCAATCTCAGTTTTTAGATTGGGTCTTTGTGCTTGGTTCTACTTCCTGAGTTACTCTTGGATGGGAAGGTCAAAGCCTGCTTAATTGTAGATGTGGTAGCTCAGACTAGGCCCTACCCTGTGCAGGAATTTCTGGGGTTTGGTCCTATCTCTGTTGCTATGACTTCTACTGGTACAACTCATGTTTTGGCCTTTCATTCTCTGTTTCCTTCTCCAAGCACAGTCCAGAACCTGAATTGCCTCTATCCCTTGCTGTGACCTTGACAAGCCCCACTTTGAAGCTGATGTTTCCACTGGCAGGAGGCCTCCCGCTATAACTCCAAGTGCTGTAGTGGCCCCTTCTCCTATTGTGGTTTCTGTTATGGCCCAGAAGTGGTCTGACTGTGGGCTATGCTGCTTGACCTGTGTCTGCTATCACTCAGGCTTGGGGCAGCTAAGTGGTACAGTAGGCTTGGAGCACCTGAGTTCAAATCTCAGACACTCACCTCAAATAAGGTAATGTGTAAAGAACTTTTCAAATCTTAAAGCTCCAAATAAATGTCACATTATTTATAAATGAATAATTATCATTATTTAATCACTTATTCAAGTGAATCCAGATACTACAGGCTGAAATAGAAGAAGGATAAAAGACAGGATCTACAGAAATTAAGGTTTATTTTTTTTTGTGTGTGTACAAGTCATTTAACCTTTCAATTAACTAGACAGTTATCTAATTAACTAAGTTGAAGGAGCAACTGTAGATCATCAGAACACAGATTTTGAGCTTAAAAGGGACCTTACTGGGTATGTGGTTCAACTCCTTCATTTTATAGATGAAGAAATTGAGGTCAAGGGTGGTTACGTGATTTGCCCAAGGTTGTATGGGTAACAATCATAAGGAGGTGGCATATGAATTAGATACTCTGACTCCAGAATGAAAGCTCCTTCCTTTGTCCTTTCTACTGTGCTATACTGTCTTCTAATATTACACAAAAGTTCCCTCTTTATATTTAGAGTTAGTTATAAAATAATTTTATTAGAATGCAGTAATAACATGGACTTTGAAGGAAAAATAAAAGTGTTGTCTCAAAGCAGAAAAAAAAAATCCAGGCTGTCGACAATTTCTTTAACAGGTTTTTCCCCTAACACTGTCGTATACGTTGGCAGGAAAGTTGCACTTCTCTTAAATCATAAGGACTGATAAGAAAGTCTAATTACAACAATATATTTTCTAAAAGACCAAGTTGCAGGGGAAACACTGCATGAGAAAGTTGGCAAATGCATCTACTGTTTGGCTGAGAGTCAATTTCAGATCAGCCATTTGCCAACAGTTCTGAGGGAAGGAGAAAAACTACCAACTTCAAAAAAAATTTAACTTTTAAAAATAAATATGAAATTATTTTAAAAACTTTGTCTACTTTATGACAGTGAAAAATGGTTTTTAAAAACCAGATTTTTATGGGTTGACTGGTTTTATTCCCTAAAAACTACTTGTGTTTTGGTTAAACAGAACACGTGTGTGCTTGTGTGTACACATACTCAGAGAACAAACCTTAATTTCTGTAAGTCCTATCTTGTTTCCTTTTTCTTTTCTGGCCTATAAAATCAGGACTGACTTAAAAAAGCAGTTAAATAATGATGATTATTGCTCATTTATAAATAATATTTAGAGCTTTAAGGTTCGCAAAGTGCTTTATACATATTATCTCATTTGATCCTCACAACAATCCTTTGAGGTATATTATCTTCATCTTACAGATAAGCAAACTAAGGAAGACAGAGATCAAGTGACTTGCCTATTAGGGTCATATAGTTAGTGAGTGTCCGATGGCAGATTTGAACTCAGGTCTTCCTGAGTTCCTGCCTCCAAGACTAGTACTTTATTTCCTATACCACTTTGCTGCCTCACCATAAGATTTCGTCTACTTTGGAACAGATCTTGCTCTTTCCCTTATTGCATGATGTCAAAGTATAAGAAAATAAAAGTGACTCAGCCTAGCAAGCCTGGTATAGTTTCAGAAAGTCATGCCTCCTATAAGTTGGTATTGGATTCATGGTCACAGTAAGCTCTAGGGTATGTGTTAGAGTGCTTGAAGCCTGAGCCCATGGACAAAGCAATGCCTGAAATTCTATGTGGTGGTAATCTTATGAACTTCACATTATATATTCCCTATAATCATATTCATCTCAATGTATTAACTATAAAGTGGCTAGGAGAGAATGAATACTTCCAACCAGCTGCTTTTTTTTTTTTTAGCCTTTTGGTAAGACAATTGGGTTAAGTGACTTGTGCCCAGGGTCACACAGCTAGTAAGTGTCAAGTGCCTGAGGTCACATTTGAACTCAGGTCCTTCCTGACTCCAGGACTGGTGCTCTATCCACTGAGCCACCTAGCTGCCCCACAGTAGCTTCTGAAGACCTTCCACTAAAGCACACAAAGATTGTGATCCTTATCTGTGAAGACATGACCCTTATAGACAAAACCTCTGAAGAAGTAAGCAATCCCTATAATTACTAGTATAAAACAGTAATTAAATATATTTTCTGTGGGGATATTAATAACTTGTTGCTTCGATTTGCTTTTTCTCATTAAGTTTCTGGACAACCTTCAACTATTCCCGTTCATAATCATACCCACTGACACACCAGTGCCTGGGCTGGCACACGGAGCAGGTATTCTATGTTAGTGAGCTGGGTAATTCTTCCTGCCAGCTTTAGGTACAGGAAATAGCTCTGGAGAAACAAAATTGAGAAGCACTTCTAGTCCCATTGTAAAAAGCTGTAAGATGCCAACCCCAAAGAAAATCTTATCTTATAACAGTGAAAACTTCAATGACTTCTACTTCAGGGTATCACATAGTCAAGGAATATCTGAGCTGGAAAGACCCTTACAACTCATTGGGTTCCACTTTTTTTATTGTAAGGAATCAGGTCCAGGAGAGGTGGAACCATTTGCAAAAGGTTACATATCTAACTCCAGGAAGTCAAGTCTAGTCCTTTATCTCCTACTTTAATATACTTTTCACTACACCACACTGAATCCATCGATTACTTGTTAGTGACAAAGGCAGAGATGACTTCCTAATGTCAAAGACCTCTGGGTGAATCTTATGTCTTTTCTAATGAAAAAAAGCAAAGAAAAAAAGTGCAATGTATATAGATGTATTATTTCATAAAAGACCCCTTTATTTTTTAAAATGGGGAGGGAGGAACAGAAAAATAGCTGGAATAAGGACCCACACAGTTAACAATTTGTTGCCAAATTGTGCAGCTGTTTTCATAGTATCTCTGGAATCTTCCCCTTCTTTTCATTCTAATAACCGCAATGACTTTACATTACAAAAATGTAAAAAGGTCTTTTCTAGTTCTAAATCCTGTGACATTAAATATCATTTAGTCCAAACTCCTTATTTTCCAAGGAAGGAAAGTGAGGCCCAAAGTGGTCAAATGACTTGCCTTATTAGAGGCAAAGCCAGAATTTGAACACAGGTCCTTTCTCTTCAAATCCAGTGCTCTTTTATGAATATACATATATATTTTATTTTTATTCCATCAGCAAAAACCTGCCTCTTATCCCTCCCACCCTTTCCTCAATTGAGAACAAAACGAAAAACTAGTCCCCTGTTACAAAGATGTATAGTCAAGCAAACAAATTCCCACATTGGCCATATGCAAAATATACCTATGTCCTATTATTACATGTGTCCTATATGTCTACACACACATATACACATAGATGTATACACAGATATAGTGTATGTGTATATGTATACATATATACACATGCATACATATACTCATATACATACATACATACATACATATATATCTTGGTGGAAGAGGCAAGTGTCTCAGTAATACTTTTCTCATCAATGTAGGGAGATGCCACCAATGTAGCTATGTTATATCAGGTGATTGGGGTGGAGGGGACTCTTCTCCAGTTGGGTATTCTTACCACTCCAGAAAATTCCAGTGAGCATCCTGATATGGGACAAAAGGGAGGAAAAGTCCTTCCTGCTCAGAGTGAATTCTCACGTATAGAGCCTAAGAAAAGTAGCCTGAACCTAGAGAGAACTTCGGCAATACAACTAGAATAAAGACCACTATGGAGGTGTACCTAAGGATACCAATGTGATTGGTATCTAGATAAGACTATTCTTCCTTTGTTGTCATCCTGAGAGTCTGCATGTCATGGATAGAGACCTGGCTTCAGAACTGGTATGACTTGGGTTCAAACCTCTCTGACACATAATAGTTATATGACTCTAGGCAAGTGACTTACCTCAGTGCTCTAGGCAAGTCTTCACAACTACAAGCTGCAGAGAAGGTAACAATCTGCATTGTAGAGGAAATTTCCTTATTCAGGAATTCCATATACTAATGAAATCACAGGTCCAATTCCTAACCTGTTCTCACCTTGCCCTCTCTTGCCACTGGGCTTTCCCCTTTGCTAGTCTCTGTCTTTGAAATGGACTCTAGTCCTGCTTCTATAGAAGTTCTTCTGCTCCTTCAAGGTTCAAATTGGATGCTACCTACTTTATGAAATCTTTGCTGCTCCTTTGCAGGTGGAAGTGTTCTCTTCTTTCTGAAGTTTTCTCCTGTACTTTGGCTGAATCTCCTCTTTGTACTTCCCCCATTTTTCTTAGTGTCATAATTACTTTTGTGCTTGGACTTTCTTTGAATTAGGCTATAAACTCTCTGAGAGTAGAGAAGGTCTGCCTGTAGTATGTAAGCTCCCTGTGAGGAGGGATTTGTTCATTCTTTGTATCTTCAGTGCCAATACAGTGCCTGGCACACAGCAGGCACTTAATAATTACTTGTTCATTATCTATTTTTCTATACCCAATACCTAGTACGGTACCATGTAAAAAAGAAGCATTAATAGATGCTTGCTGTTCTACATTGCCTTTGAATCACATCTCTTTGACCTGTTCAATTTGTCTTAAGGGTAAATACTCAGTTTTAAAGGCTAGTTTTAAAGGCTGAAGTTCAGCCTTTTCTCATTCATCATTCTAAGCTAACAGATGGGTGATGTCACCAGAGCTCTTGGCCAATAAAGTTAATTCTCTCTGACCATTCAGGAATAGTTCAACTGAAGCTTTCTCTCAACTGGTTGCTAAAGGCCACAGCTACAAAGAAGCAACTTTTCCCCAACCCATGGCTGGGGTTTCACTTTTTCTCTGGGTTTTTTTCCTCTCTTGCTGCTGTCTTTGCTGTGATGTAATTTTTGCTGCTGCTTCTTCTCGATATCCTGTAAGACAGCCTCCTTACTTTTGGTGACTCACCTTTTACTTAAAGTGTCACCACTCCTTAAATTTCCCCTGATAAGTTGATAGACCCTTAAAATAATACCTCAGTTTCTGTGTTTAGATGATTTATGATTTTCTTAGTTTTATTTTCTTTAATAAAAATATAATAAGTAAAGTAGATTATATACCAGCATGCTTTGTGTCTCTGAAGTACTAATAACTGTTTCTTTAAAATCACATTTCTCTAGTTTTTAATAAATAAATAAACTGTCTTTATCTCTTTTTATTAAATTGTTCCCTTACAAGTAAGGTATCTCTCTACCTTGTTGAAAATGAATTCTGATCTAAACTACAGATCATTTTTGCACTAAAACTGCCCAAAATCTCATGTGAAGGCTGTATTTCTTTATATGTATACGTGTACATGTACATGTATGTATGTACATATATGTGCGTGTGTATATTAAAATGAAGTTCTATCCCTTCACATCTTACTAAACATTTCAAAAGTTGTAGCAACAAAAATTCACCTCCCTAGATGGCAATGAGCCTTTCCATAAATATCTAGGCTGGTCCTCAGATATGAGTGACATGTACTGCATTAACAAGTCCATAATGAAGCTTTTCCAGCTTTTGAGAACCCAGGGTCCCCTCTGATGAGGCATCAGAGAGGATATCAATACAGTATCGTCACAATACCTGACATAGGTTTACCAGAAAAATAAGAGGACTATTTCCTTACAGATAAGTTTTACACTGCTATGGCTTGTCTGGAATACTATAGCTTACTACTACTTTTCCCTTTGTGGGGGAGGGCAGGGGAAGAGGGAAAGCTTGCTAAAACACACACTGGTGTAAAGCCATTATGCATTTACAAAGAAGGCAATAAGAATTGTGTTCTCTGTGCAAAGTACTGAGGTAATCCATGTGGCAGCAACAGCTCAACCTCACATCTGGTACACAGACTGAGAAGGGAACATGGTGGGAAGGAACAGCAGAGTTGGAGTCAAAGAATGTGCCAGCTTTGAATTTTCTAGCATGTGCTTTCCAGCTGTTAGGGGTGATGAATAAGGCTTATTAGTCAGAAGGAAAATTTGACTGCTAACTGCCACCATCTAACAGGGAAGGGTCTTTTGTAATGGACCCTTAATCTTAGCTGTGTGTCAAAATCCTACCAAAGCTTATTCTTAGGTCTCTGGATTTGCAACCATCTGGGTATGAGTTTCTACAGCTCTACCCTATAACTCAAAATCTTCACCTTCCTCATATTTTCTTCATTCAGATGGCAGAAAAAGAAACCACTTAGAGACAGAAAACAATAATAATAGTTCTCATTTGTATGATATTTTAAAGTTTATAAAATGTTTTAACATTATCTCAGTTGATTATCACAACAACTCTTTGAGGTATGTATGATTTGGGAAATTCATTCTACAGATGAAGATAAGGCTCAGAAAATTTAAGTCACTTGCCTAGGGTCATAAAGTGTCTCTCTTCTATCTTTCCACCACTAAGAATCTCTCCTTTCAGAACTCCACTGGGTAACTGAAAAGACCTCATGTTTCTTCTAACTATAAGGAATGTTTTTTTCTATTTTCCTTTCTTCCCTTTTTTAGAATTTTCACTTTGATTTCCCCAACCCTGATGGCTACCTCCAACCAAAATCTAACCTGCTACCCTGATCTTTGTACAATGGCAGGATTGCTTACTTACCTTTTAGCTCATTTCTCAATTATAGAGATACTGGACACTGGTTTGGTTGTGTCTCCCTTTCACTCCCCAAGGGGACTGGGGCACAAATGGCCTTGCCATTATTCTCAGAAATTGTTTCTATAACAAAGTTTAAAGTTTCAAAATTTAAATTTATATCAGAACATTCTGATCAGCAAATTAAGCAGAAAATGAGCTTGTGGACTCTCATGGCTGTAATTATCACCTCACTGTGGATGACTACCAATATATATAGATCTCCAGTTCTGTTCTGCACTCTGGTCTCTTTTTCCAACTGCCTACAAGGCATCTTCACTCCAATGATCTGCTCATGATTTGCACAAAAAACATTAAAAAACCCCCAACAACTGAATTATTCTTTCATCCCAGCAAATCAATTTCCCTTCTAGATGAAATAATTTGTATCAGTGTTATCACTATTCTAGAATTGACTCCTTATGACTTACATCACTTTAGGCAAACTCTCACAGATATGTCTATAAAAAAATTGATCAGAACAATATTTAAATGTGTTAAATTAAGGATAATGGAGCAAAGATATATAATTGTATCTTAGAATTTATTTGTTTTAATACTTTAAAATATCTCTAAATATAGTTTCTTTAAAATTGCTTAAATTTAATTGCTATGATAAATTTATTTAAAAAAAAATAAGTAGAAAATTCATGGTTACAAATTTTCAGGACCTAAGCAGGAAGCCACTGTCTCAGAAAATACTTGCTTTGTCTCTTAGATTGTATCAATGGGCATCTCACTACCACCTGGTGGCAGCATATCTAAAATGAGAAGACATTTTTTGAGAGATGAAAAAAGTCATTTGGAAGTTGAATTGGTGATATTAAAATCATTAATAGATTGCTTTCTCACCAACTCAATTATGTTCACGTATTACCAATTACAAACTTAGAATTAATAAGGATACAATGTTTGAGCTCAGGCTCCAGAGGGTCTAATTAGTAAATTCTGACATATCACGGGACCAGGGAGGGAGGTATTCCAAAATGGTATGTCCAAATTCACATAGCTGGATCAATAATTCCCCAAGAAAAATGCTGTCAGAAACAATCAATAAGCTTAATTAAGACTGGGCAATTACAAATCAACACTGTTTCAACACTGTAATCATTCATTACAAATAGAATTGTGATTTTGATGTCATCCTGGGACCTAAAAACCAGCTGATAGGCACCAAGTGTGGATATATCACCCTGACATTTCTGAGCAGCCATTGTTTCCATCACCTAAGCCCAAACCCCCTCAAATTCTGAGTCTAAATAAAACTTGATGAGAAGAGAGTGTTTAAATGATAGATTCCTGAGATAGTAAGAAAGTATAAAATATCTGTTGGAGCTGTGTTTCTCCATGGGGATGGTAATGGTTATTTTTATTAAGTAGAATAATGTAATTTCTGAATTCTATAGCCTCTAGTCCTTTTCAGATCACTTGAATCTTATTTATCTTTCCATGGAAAGTAACTTTTCCAGGGGTTTGTCTTGGGCAAATACAAGCTAATTTTCAGCTTTCTTACTTTCATATTGCCTTTTGGGAAAGACAGATAAGAAGTCATATTTGAAAACAACAACAACAACAACAAAATCCTCCCATAACTTGGCAAGAAAAAAAATTGATGAACATGAAGGTTCATACACTCCCCACTCAGATCTGTATACAAGTAAATTTTCAAGTTTGACTTGATTAAATTTAAAAATATTCTCCCTCTTTTATTGTAAAGATTATTTTACCACAATATTAGTAAAGATAGTAGAAAACGGTCTAAGTAAACAAAAGGAGCAGTAGAATATGGCCTTATCTCTTTTTCTTCTATCTATTTGTAAGTCAACAAATATTTACTGAGTACCTATTATTCTCAGTGTGCTAAGGTCTACACTGAGATGGGGAAGAGAGAAATACAGGATACGGACCTTACTTTTCATGCAGTTCAGAGGTTAGTCGGGGAGAAAAAAATGCACAAACAAGTGAAAAGTTAAAAAAAATGCATTCCAATAATAGTTCAAGACAATAATACAAGATACTTGATGAGGCTGCACATGGTCACTTTCAGTGAAAGGGACAGATAAGGATTCCTACAAGCTTTGAAAGAGGGAAAGATGACTTCATGTTTGAGGTGGTAAAGGAGGAAGTATGGTATAGTGGAAAGAGAGGAAGAGCATTGAATTTGTATTCAGAAGATGTAGTTTGGGCTCCGTGCTCTCATATACACTACCCTGCCTCATTTGAAAAAAAAAATCGGGGGGTTGGGGGGAGTGAGAGGTTGTACTAGATGAGCTTTCAGGTCTCTTTTAGCTTTGAATCTAAGATTACATGATCCCATCTCTTTGTTTTTTTTTTCTTTTTTGTTTGTTTGTTTTGGTTAGGCAATGGGGTTAAGTGACTTGCCCAGGGTCATACGGCTAGTAAGTGTCAAGTGTTTGGTCTGAGGCCGGATTTGAACTTAGGTCCTCCTGACTTCAGAGCCGGTGCTCTATCCACTGCACCACCTAGCTGCCCCGAGCCCATCTCTTTGACCTTAAGCAAGCTGCTCTTAGATTCAGTTTCCTCATCTGTATAATGGCAGAGTTAGGTTAGATGACCTCTAAGATTCCTTCCAGGTCTATGATCTTATGAATCTGTGATCATATTAAGTGAGATTATATGGAGAAGGTAGGATTTGAACTTGGTCTTAAAGAACAAGTAGGCAACAAGGATGAAGAAGATCATTCCAGGTAAGTGGACAGAGTGAGCTAATTTTTAGCTGCAGGACAGCACAAGGTACACTCAGATTAAGCTTTGAAGGCTGTAGGGCAGTTGGAGTTCAGGGGAATTCACTATTAAAGTTCATATCAGAGATCATATATTTATAAATCTGACAAAAGCGTTTCATTGGAAACCCAAAGAACCATTCTGAATGCAATGCACTACTTTGGGATACAAAAATGTCTGAGACATGTTCCCTTCTCATGCGTTACAACTGAGCTCCTTTTGGGAGCACTTCACCTTAGCAACATATAATGAGATGTGGATGAATAAATGACCTTGACATTTCTGAACAATTCTCATGTTTATCACCTTAGCCCCTCTCACATAGTTCAAGCTCTGAGCAAATTGGAAAACAAAAACAAAACTTCTACACCTAAAATATATAAGTATATGAAAAGAGTACCTAAATGATGGATTTCTGAGCTGAAGAGAAACTAGCACCTTTTTCTAGTTGTTCTCCAAATAGGAATGTTGACACCACTTCCCTCCCTTTTATCACCAAAATGTCTAATTTGTCAATATACTTTTTTTCTTTTTACCTGAGTGCCAGATCTCAAAGCAGCATGGAATCTAGAGAGGCTTAGAAACTCTGCAAATAGGAGACAGCCCAAGACTACATCTGTATTGATTCAAGTGGATCAGAAGCATACAGTGTTTAAGAGACTAACAAGGGGGAGATAAACAGTGTCAAAGCAATGAGGCCCTGAAGACTCATAAAACTGTGTAAATGATTTAGGGAATTCTGATGGTTCATGGCACTAAAGGAAAGTATATAGTGTTAACTATAGCTGAATTATTTGTGTTATTGGTCTTGGCCTGCTATCACAGTGCTGTTTAAATATTTTAGATGCAAATGTTGAGACTAAGTCCAAAGGGTGATGGAAAGCTCTTAGCAATCATCTCCAAAAGTAATTACTTGGGGAGGAGGGGCTGGACTAATTCTTTTCAGGGACTTTGACAGAACATAATAAATACAAAGCTGTCAGCAGTTCTGCTGTACCTGGCAGATGGATATTACTTTGATAAAGAAAGTTCCAGTAAAAATAAAGTCTATAATGTTGTTGAAAAGGATGAAAGAGAAAGTCTGGCAAATGTGATGGGTTACATAGCCCCCTTCCTACACTATTTCCCTTAAATGCATTTATTTCATTCTATGATTAAAATCAAACTCCTAAGGACAATCACTCTTAGCTTTGCTATCCTAAAAGCTACATACAAAGTAGACCTGTCCTAGCAAAAGAAAATTATCATTTACACAAAGGCAGAATGCATTTTCCCCTATTTTAGCTGCCATTAAAACAATCAGATTTTACCTCAGTGTATGCCAAATTTCTCTTTCTCAAAAGTATCATCTGAGTTTTAAAGGCTAAAATAAAGGATGGGAACATAATCATCTTGGGAATCTACAAATAAATTTTTAAAAGCAACAGCTTCATGAAAAATGTCAAAGCTTTTACACAGTAGGTGCTTTTCTTTCGTCAATTGTCAAAAGGTTGACTTTGCAGTATTTTTTTTTTCCTATGCTTCAGTGAAAGAAAAAAAAAACTGCCTTAGGAAAATCTGGCCATCAGTGGAATCATTTGGATTATGTTCCTTTCCATTCAGTTCAGGAGAGAACACAGTCCTACCAATTGTCTTTGATAGAAGAAATAGATTCTTCAACAAAAATATATCCTTTCCAGTATAGAAAGATACAATCTTTTTGTATCAGTTACTACAATTTAGAGCCTATACTTGTGGGCATCAGTTTCCTCTTTCCTCTGCAAAATGAGGGCACTGGAGTAAATCTTTCTAAGGCAACTTTCAGATCTAGAATCATGAGCCTGTCAAAGTACAGACACCATGAACTGTATGTCATGACTTGTTTTCAAAGTTTAAAAATGTTATTGGGTACCAGTGGGGTCTCGAAACTAAATTTTACAAAGGACCCCAACTCTAGTCCTTTCTATTCCAGACCCTGCTACAAAATACCTGCTACCCTAGGGGTAGGGGAATACTTCAGTTTGGGGTAGATTATCTGAAGCAAGAGGTCAAATCCATGGAGATTTGTCATCATTGTCTTTTGATGATACTGGTACCACGACCACTTCTACCCACTTAATACTCTTTTAAGGAGAACACAGACTCTGGGTGTTCACTTGAGCAGGCAACTCTCAAGAATTACACTCACATAATGGTGGGAAAACTAGTATTCTCCAAGGCTACTTCTTTGTATCAAGTGGAAATCCTTTCCCAACTCATTCAGATATGCACACTCATGCTACAGAACGATGGGGCCAGTTTCACAAACAACAGCAGCTTTCAGCTGTGAGTTTCTCCTGTAAGCAGACCACTAGCATAGTAGAATTGCTTGCTGATATATCAAAAGGCTTGCATGCACCCTATATTGCCCTATCTCCTATTATATAACAACTAACTACCTCCCATTCCCATTTGCTCTTCTGAAGCCCCTGAGGGAGATCTGGGTTTTACCATTAACTAGACATAGAATTGGTCCTGTCACTTCAACTCTTATATCCCTATTTCCTCATCACTAAAATGATATGGTTGAACTAGATTGTCTCTGGTCCCTTTTCAGAGTTAGCATTCTAGTGTTCTGTGATTGGTACAAAATTAGATGATGAAGTTACTATCAAAAAGCTAGTTGTCTAGCCAACAAGGAGATATAGACCTTCTTTTTGCATCTTTTTATCCTATGGATTTCTCTGGCCAACAAATCATTTCTTGCCTACCATTAGGCTGTCATTCCTAGCAAGCATCAAGAAATTTTTATTGTTTTCATTTTTCCTAGGCTCTAAGAATCGTTAAGAAGCAATGGGCTTCCTGTAGAAAAGAGAAAAGGAGAAGTCTGCTGCAGCTGTATGGGTCATATTTAACTCTGTGCCACAGAGTAGTGGTGGTCACATTTTAGGCACAGCAATTTCCATTTTGAAATTTTCTTTCAAACAAACCTAGTTTAAGAAAAAAAAATCTGTAAAATGCAGCAATAACTACACTATGGCCTTTAAAATTCATGTTGGTATTAGTTATATTTTATTTCACCAAATGTCTAATAATAATAATAACAATAATAATAATAATATAACTAACATTTACATAGCACTTACTATGTGCCGGGCACTGTGCTAAGCACTTTGCAATTATTATTTTATTTGATCCTCACAACAACCTTGGGAAAGTAGGTGCTATTATTATCCCCATTTTACAGATAAGGAAACTAAGGCAAACAGTGACTTGCCCAGGATCACATAGCTAGGGAGTGTCTAGGGTGGGATTTGAACTCAGCTTTTCCTGACCTCAGTCCCAGAACTCTATCTACTGGACCAACTTGCTCTCTGTGGGAGCTGTTTGAAAGTTTCAGAGATATTATATGACTCAAAGACAAATGAAAGTTATTTTATCTTTCTAAGACGTCACTCATGTTTTCTCTTTAAATTTATAAAATTGTAGATATTTCTAAAAATGATATAGGAGATATGCTTTCTAGTAAAAATTATATGGAAAAAGATTTGATGTAATAGGAATGAGGGAGAATAGGGAGAGAGATATTGATAATCAATATTAAAATTGGGGAGACCCCAGCTTTCTTCCCCGGTTCTATTTCCTTGTCCAGTCTCTCAAGGACAGGGCTGATGGAAAATAAGATTAACATTCTCCTCATTCTGGTACTGCTACTCCCTCCAATCAGCTCAGGTTTGGGCAGGGGATATAGATTCTTTGTCTAAATTGCCCAACGCTGGGGGTGGTCTGGATATAGGGATAGTTTCTCCCTCCAAGAGTGACATAATATCACTCTCAGCCTCTCATTGGAGTGAACTCACTTCTCTTTGTAAAGTCCACCTCTCATTAATTGTTAACCAATCAGAGTTGATTGCTACCCTCAGGAACACCCCTCTTTCGAAGGGCATATAAGTTGTAAGCCCACCACCATGACTGCCTTTGACATTTGAGAGTGCCACTGGCCTTTTAATAAAAATGTTGGCATTATTAATAAAATGATTAAATTACCCAGAAATTATATCTCTAGAACTTTTTAAACACCACAATAGCGACAACTGACAAAACTTTTTAAATGAAAGATTCCATATTCATGCAAATGTTTGTAAATGTTAAAGAAGGGAAAGGGGAAAATGTGTGAAGAACACAGATAGGATAGCTATAAAATGAAATTCTATTGTATATAATTTAATTAAGCTCATACCATGACTGAAGATCATGATTTCATAGGTGTTTTCAGGTATCATTAACAAATTTTTTAGATTTAAAAGCCCGAGAAATTATTTTATAACTAGAGGCTAATTTACTTTTCTTAAGAACTCATGGGGCTCTTAGTGGAAAGTGCAGTGGTCTGGCTGGTAAGAGATCTGGTCCCTGTTCCAGTTCTGGCACTTGCTGATTGAATGACCTTGTAGCCATTTCCCTTCTCTGGGCTTTGGTCTCTTCCTATCTGAAATGAAGGTGTTGGCTTAGATAGTGTATAAATTTCCTTCTCACTTTAAAATTCTAATTCTTTCTGACCTACTTGGCTCAAAACAGTAAGGCTCTTTCTTGTCTTATTTTTCACTATACAAGTAATCCCATTCCCCCACCCTCTGCCCCCAAATTGACATTAGCTTTTACTGTAGTTGAAATAATAATATTCTCAAGCCATTCCTACACTATAAATATTTGCTGGAGAATGCAGTAATCCTCTGGGGAGTTCAACCATATTTTAACCATCCAAACAAAAAATTCACATGCCTCTAGTCAATATGAAGGCTTTCCAGAAGAAAAAAAATCTCTAAAAGACAAAAAGAATATGTAAGACATTCAAAGCCAAAACTGACCAATTAGAGCCTTAGCAAAAAAACTCCTATCTATTGTAGAATAACTAAGTTAAGTGTGGAGATGCTTAACCACAGAGGTTTGGCCATCCAGGACATATTTTTTTTTTTTGTCTGTAGCAACTCCATGAAATTGTCTTTGAAGGCATGGAAAGGTTGGAGGGTGTGTCTACATCAATGAGATCACCCATCCTTGAGGTAATGAGGAAATACAGATTAGATCTAAATTCTCCAAATTCTCCAGGCTATTTCCCATTTCCCTCTAGCAGGCCTTCCAACATAATGAAAATTCTCACATTAACAATCAGAGGCAAATTCTGTTGGAGGCTGCTCCCTTGAAAGACAAAACCCCAATCCAAGTTTCAGATTTCCTAATTTGAATGCTACCATGGAGAAACAATGAACTTTGAAGAATTCTGCTTTTGTTGATCCATTCTGTGAACAAATAGGAAATTTAGGTCAGTGAACTAGTAGGTATGTGTGACAAGGAAACAGAAAACTCAGGTGGATTTTGCATAAACAGAACCATTGGTTGAGTTCTGATACCTTAATCCTATGTTTATCATTGACTTTCAGAGACATTTCATCCAAACTGTTTTAAACATTGGCACTCATATTAAGTTTGTTCAAAGCATATTTATTTTTATGTAAATGGAGGTCTAATTTCTTTATGTGTAAGGAATCATAGTGGATCAAGTACTAAATGTCCATTCAGGAAGACTGTATTCAACTTCCACTTCAGACACTTAAGAGCTGTGTGATCCTGAGCAAGTCACTTATCCTAAGTGGCTGAAGCAACTCTCAAAGACTTATCTCTTAGGTCATAGATGAGCTAGAATCTGCAGTTGCCAAAGGACTACGGATTTCAGGGTAGAAGGTACCTCTGAGCCCATTTAGTCTAATCCTTTCATTTTACAGTTGAGAAAACTGAGGGATAGGGAGCTGAAGTGACTTGCCCAAACTGTAGGATCTTTCCAAGCTTGTAGTTTCCCTATATTGTCAAAATCAGATCCTTTGCAAAGTGTATCCCTTATATATAATCATTTATAAAATCATGGAAGGTACCTTGTAGGTCATCTATCCCAATCCCCTTGTATTATACATGAAGAAAATGAGGCCCAGAGAAGTGAAATGATCTGTCTGAGGTTCTCTGGCCTAGCTAGTTAGAGCTGGAACTAAATTTCAGGTCTCTTGATTCCTATTCCAGTGCTCTTCCTGCTCTTTCTGTCTCCTAGTTAGGGATTTATTTGAAGTTTACATTTAGGGTATCTATAAGAGGATTAAGCAAGGCTGTCCATGTGATGTGTTTTAGGGGAACTGAGAAATAAGGTCAATGGATACTGGAAATTTCTCATGGATACTGGAAATTTCTTTAACAGAATATAAGCCCTTCATTCCTGGATGACACATTATGTTCAGATGCCCCTGAGTGGGGAAACAAGTTGGCTTAAATTTTCACTAAACCTTCAATGATTACTATCAGTTCATTCTTGGAGGGCAAATTTTGTGGTACCATACTTTCAAATTACAGGATCTCATTGCTACAAGACAGATTGTGATGAAAAGCAGAACACATCCTAGATTTGGAGTCAGAAGACCTGAGTTCAAATCCCTACTGTAATATTTACAAACTAAGGGACATGGGGAGAGATACAAGTTCTCTCTGAACCTCAGTTTCTTTACATGTTAAGGAAGGGGATGGTCTCTTCTAGCTCCAAACCCTATGATCCTATTATCTACCAACATGTATAATACTTCTGTTTTACAGATTAGGAAATTGAGCCATAGAGAGGAGAAATTAAATAGCTAATTTGTCAATATGATATATCTAGCCAGGGTCAAATCCCTGGCTAGAATCCTACTTTTGTGGGGCAAAGGGCAGTGGGAAAGGAAGAGGAGAGGGAAACTGACCACTGACCAGGCAGGGTGGGAGTAACCAAACCACAATTTTGTTAATTGCTTGCCTTATTTAAAAGGCTATATAGTGATAGATCCTAAAATTAACTAAGTACCTCCATGCCCTGGGTCCTTCAAAAATCACTAGGTCAAGCAGCAGGCAACAATGCAGTTGGTTTCCTTTCTCAGTTCCCTTTCAGCTTGGTGCTCATAGAAATCTAAGTTTGAGGGGAGTGAAATTCAGGGGTGGGGAACCTGTGCCTTCTAGGTCCTTGGGTTTGGCCTTCTGACTGAATCCAAGTTTTACAAAATAAATCCTTTTATTAAAGAGATTTATTCTGTGAAGTTTGGATTCAGTCAAAAGGCCACACTTCAGGGCCTAGAGGGCCACATGTGGCCTCAAAGCCACAGGTTCCCACCCCTGGCTCAGAGTCTATGTGTTACAGGCAGATGCCTAGAAATTGTAGCAATAATTTACTTCACAACACATGTTCTTATGTGTGTAATTGAGAATGTTACAAACTATTAGGCCATAACTAGATTGTAAAAAAGGTGAAGTTGCAGGGGAGAAAATGGGGAATGTTCTTTTTTCTATTCTGGACCCAAGTGCCAAACCATATCTACTTTGAGGCATTTCTTAATGAAGTCACACTTGGATGAATTCTGAGAACTGAAAGCAAACATTCTTCAGGGAGTGCTAAGAAGTCAGGCTCAGAAGCAAAGATTCAAAGAGCTAAATATGTACTTATAGCCAAGAGGTGACTAAGTAGGAAAGAGATAACATCTGTCTACAAATACTTAAAGTCAGTAAACAACAAGGAAAGAGACCAAAACAAAGCAAAGCTAACAACAAAGCCTTATCAGGAATTTGTTGTATAATAAGAAAAGGAAGTATCCAATGAAGCCAAGGAAATCTTCTCTACACCAAGACTTCTTAAGAGTATTTTGTACTCTGCATATGAAATAATCAACAACTTTAGCTCCTCCCTTTTTGATATGCCCATATGTAAGCAGTCACTAAGACCAGTAGATTCTTTCTTTCAAATGCTTCTTCTACCTCGATCTTTAATTTGATATCTCACAAACTGTCCAGGGTGAATAGGTCTTTTGTCTCCATTGTCTCCTCCATCCAATCCATTTTATATGTGCACTTAGTAGATCAATTTTCATAAAGCCCTTATTTGATCATATTACTTTATTTAGTTTAACAAACATTTTTAGTGCCTCCATTGCCTGTGCCAGATGGAACTTATATTCTATTTGTTGGATAAAACACATACACAGATAAATCAATACAAGGTAAAAAGAGAAGTGGGCAGAGGATAAATCTATTTTTGTAGCTGTGGAGGATAGATTGGAGGAGCTAGAGAATGGAATCAGGGAGGCTAATTAGAAAGTCATTGCCATAGTCTGGGCAAGAGATAATGTGAACTAGGATGGTGGACATGAGAGGGACAGATATGAGAGATGATGTGCTATCCCTCTCTCCCGTA
This sequence comes from Vombatus ursinus, assembly GCF_900497805.2. Taxonomy (NCBI): domain Eukaryota; kingdom Metazoa; phylum Chordata; class Mammalia; order Diprotodontia; family Vombatidae; genus Vombatus; species Vombatus ursinus. Next base: position 23,685,424 of record NW_020954619.1, read on the forward strand.
TAGCTATCATTCTCTTGGTTGTACAGGTGATGCATAATTATTATGTTTTATTCTGCACATTTCACTCTTATCTTAACATTTTTGTGCCTACAATGCATGAAGCCATTCAAAACATAGAACTCCTCTGAGGCATGGGTCTGGGTAGTGACCCTTCTTGCTTGGCTCTCAGGGTAGTATTAGTGTAATGAGAAGTATGGTAGGACTTAGAGGGAACAACCTTTAGATAAGTCTCAGTTCCTGTCCTGATGGATCTTACTGTTCCAGTAAGATATAAACACAGATAAGAATAATACACACTCTATCATGATAAATATATTAGAAAGTTGCTAAACAAAATGATATGTGAGTCTGAGAAAGAAAATTGTTAGAACAAGGAAACAAGTGAAGACTTCATGAAACTCTGGCATTGGAGTAAGATTTTAAAGGATTTTGGCAAGTGAATAAGGAGGAGTGGACATTTTAGACCTAGAAATGAGCCTGAATACAGGCAAGAGGAAAGGAGAGCATAGTGAATTGGGGGGGGGGCAGTAAGAAAGGGAGTCCAAACTGGCAAAAACACAGAAAGTTTGGAGGGCAGTAATATGAGATAAGGCTGATAAGTTAATCTAACGCTAGAATGTAGAGGGCTTTGAATTGTCAGGCTGAAGAGCTGATCATTCTAGCAGTGGGTATGAAGAATATGTTGAATGGAGAAGAAAGAGAAGTGGAAAGTCTTTTTAGGGGGCTATAGCAACAGTTTGAGAATGTCAAGGAGGATTCTTACCAGAATGGTGAGAAAAGAAGAGAGTCACATGGTAGAAAAACTGTGGAAGTGAAATTGACAGAATTGGTAACTGATTAGGTAGAAGTGATAAAGAATGAAAAGACAAAGATAAAATCAAAGTTAAAAGAAGGAGACACTGGGTGAAGAGGTAGTATTATTGACAGAAACAGTGGCCTGAAGCAAGAGCAAGGTTAGAAGAAAAAATAATAAGTTTAGCTTTAGATAGATTGAATGTGAGATGCTGGTGCCTTAAAATACCATTCTGGCTAAACTGATCTATAGTATTCCAAACACATTTTACAGTTTATTGACTTAGTCATTTTGCTTATAATAGTTTCTCTTCCAGAAATGCCCTTCCTTGCATCCCAATATCCAGTTCAAATCCCTATCTACCTCATTTCACATCACTCAGATTATATTTCCAAATCATTTCCTCTTTCACTCCATGTTCAGAAGTGGTCCTTCCCCTTTGCGAAACTAATTATTCTACAAATACCCTTGATCCCATACCATCCTGTTT